>NW_004444104.1:300677-301976 GCF_000243295.1 Trichechus manatus latirostris
TACAATGCACAAGCACCAGAAGAGAGAATAGATAACTGGGAGCTCCTAAAAATCAAACTCTTATGCTCATCAAAAGACTTCACTAAAAGAATAAAAGACAACCTACAGACTGGGAAAAAAATTTTGGCTACGACAAATCCAATCAGTGTCTAATCTCTAAAATCTACAAGATACTGCAAAACCTCAACAACAAAAGACAAATAGCCCAATTAAAAAATGGGCAAAGGATATGGACAGGCACTTCACCAAAGAAGATATTCAGGTAGCTAACAGACACATGAAGAAATGCTCATGATCATTAGCCATTAGAGAAATGCAGATCAAAAATATAATATCATCTCACCCCAACAAGGCTAGCATTAATCCAAAAAACACAAAATAACAAATGCTGGAGAGGTTGTGGAGAGACTAGAACACTTATACCTGTTGGTGGGAATGTAAAATGGTACAACCACTTTGGAAATCTATTTGATGCTTCCTTAAAAAGCTAGAAACAGAACTACGATCCAGCTATCCCACTCCTTGGAATATACCCTAGAGAAATAAGAGCTGTCACACGAATAGATGTATGCACTCCCACGTTCATAGAAGCACTGTTCAGAATAGCAAAAAGATGGAAACATCTAGGTGCCCATCAGGTGTCGAATGGATAAACAAATTATGGTATATCCACACAACGAAATACTACACAGAGATAAAGAACAACGATGAAGCCATGCAACATAACATGGAGGAAGCTAGAGGTCATTATGCTGAGTGAATTTAGTCAGTCACAGAAGAACAAATATTGTATAGGACCACTATTATAAGAACTCAAGAAAAGGTTTAAACACAAAAGAAAACATTCTTTGATGGTTAGGGGGGTGGTGAGGGAGGGTGAAGGTTATTTTCTAACTAGATAGTAGATAAGAATTATCTTAGGTGAAGGGAAAGATAGCAGACACTACAGGGGAAGTCAGCACAACTGGACTGAACCAAAGCTAAAAAGTTTCCTGAATACAATCAACCACTTTGAGGGACAGAGTACCAGGGGTAGGGGTCTGGGGACCATGCTTTCAGGGCACATCTAGATCAATTGCCATAACAAAGTTTATTAAGAAAATCTTCTGCATCCTACTTTGGTGAGTGGCATCTGGGGTCTTAAAAGCTTGCAAGTGGCCATCTAAGATGTACCAATTGGTCCCAACCACCTGGTGTAAGGGAGAGTGAAGAACACCAAAGACACAAGGAAAGTATTAGCCCAAGAGACAGAAAGGGCCACATAAACCAGAGACTTCATCAGCCTGAGACCAGAAGAAC
>NW_004444104.1:303029-304899 GCF_000243295.1 Trichechus manatus latirostris
TCATCTTTTTATTTTAATATATAGTAAATAGTTGTAAACCAACAGGCAATCAGTAGCCACAATGAAAGGTGTAGGTCCAATATTTTCCCCTCCCCAAAAATATGCTAAACAATTTTTAGCAGGGCTATAGTTCAAAATGGACACTTGTACTAAACGACCAATATCCAAAAAGAAAGTTGAAGGAATGAGACAAAGCCTCCCCCACAGCGTTGCCTTAAAAATCCTGTTTACTTTGCTGGCTTCCTCCTCCCAAGCTTTGCATTTGAACCCTGCTTTTGCTTGAAAGTTATATGTAAACCCCATTGCGACTGTGTAGTATGGTTAAGAATGTTGCTGACATAGCTTGCATGAACTCCCTACTTGTAAACCCCTTAAAAGTAACTTGTCTCCTCACCCTTGGGGAGCAGTCTTGTCAGCAGCAGTTCTGACTGACTCCTTTTCCTTGTGCAATGAAATAAAGGTGCCTTTCCTGTTCTCCTGTCGCAGCCCCTCACACGGGGCACCATCTGTCGCAGCGGCGACAGTAATCGGGACGGCGAAGACAGTAACCAACTGCACAACTCTTACAGAGAAGTGGGGCCAGGAGGGGCACTCTGAGGAGTCGACCCCCACCTCTGTCCCAGGCGTTTATTTATAATAGATACAGCAAGCAATAAAACAGATCACAAGACAGTGAGTTTTCAGGTGGATAGCAAACAGTTTTGGGTAAGAGGAAAGGAATTTGGGTATGTATATGGCAAGCAGTAAAACAGATCACCAGACAGTTTCAGAAAAACAGGGCAATTAAACAAGATGTGGCTGGCCTTAGTCATTTATACTGACGTAGATAACACAGAGACCTGTAGGGAGCTGCACTTAGCATAAGTGCAGCCATATTTTATGGCTAAGAATACTAAAGCAATAATTGTACCCACATTCTCCCTCCCCAGTCTCTCATTTACTGGCCAATACGAGTTATGCTGAGCAAGAACCTGGGCTTTCCACCCAGTAACAGAAGGATGCAAGTAAAAGTAGAAGCATGGTTTTAATGTAGCAGAAGAGCTAGGAAATCGGAATAGTAATAATATTTACCTTACCTACTTCAAGAGATTTTTCCTAATAAAGAAATAAAAATAATAAATTTGAAAGTTTGGTTGTGTATAAATCACCAGAATAATATGAATTCCTATGATTTAGAGTAGAGAAAGGGGGAAGAGAATCATAATTTTCTTCTTGTAGAAATTCTAAACTTCCTGATCCATTTGCAAGTCTGCATATTTTTTAAGTTGAAGTCACCTTTGTCATCTGTAAGTGCTCTCAGGTAAGGATCCAGTAATTTAAGGACACAGCTATCTCATCCCAATTTTTCATCTAACCACATTCATTTTTTGAACACAATTTCCCAAAGTCAAACCACGTTTAGAGCTTCTTTCAGTTGAGGCCCTTTGGAAAATAGCATACAGCTAGGAAATGAAAGGAAAAAAATGTTCTTATCTTGGGGTCAATTCTACACAATGAGAAATACAAGGTTGAGGTAGCAATGCAGATAATGTTACAGTGTCTTGATAAAAAGCAGTCTGCAGACACTGCCAGTACTAATTAAGAACACAGAAATGAAGGACTTCTGGGCAACATGGCGCTATAGTCAGAAGCACCACATCATCCCTTCCAGCAAAGATCCGAAAAACTAAGTCAGAGTCACACATCAGTCCTGAAACCCTAAGCATCAAATGAAGAGATAAAGAACTCAGCCAAGCACCGAATGGAATAAGAAACTGACAGAGAACAGAGAGCAAGGAGAGATACATGCAGAGGTCCCCTATCAGCTAATGCAGCACAGATCTGCCATCTTGGACTCCTATAGGAGATCGACGAACAGGGGTATGATAAA
>NW_004444104.1:305456-307694 GCF_000243295.1 Trichechus manatus latirostris
TTTGCAACGGGTTTCTTTTTATTTTGTTTTTTTCTTGTTTTTCTTTTTTTATTACTTTGTTTTGTTTTCTTCTCTCTCTTTTTCACTTTTTGTCTTTCTTCATTTCCAGCTTCTTGATTTATTCATTTTTTTACCCTTTTTTTTATTTTTGTTTTTCTCCATTTCCAGTCTCTCATCTCTCCACTCCAATGGCAAGCTCCCTTAGCATTATTTTTTGTTTGTGTGTGTGTTTTTGGCTCCTCTTCCTCTCTCATCTCTCTCCTCTTTCTCATACCCATCTTAGCTCCAATGTCATAATCTCCCTCCTCCTTCCTGCCTAGCTGCACTGTGCGCTAAAAATCACACCCCCAAGCAGCACAGGCACGACCTAATGGGACCTGCCCTGCACTGATTCCCCGCCCACCCCTGTTGGCCAAAGTACATGCCACAAACAACCCATCCCAGAAACTCCCCTTCAGTTGGACCTGCCCTGCTGTACCATACCTGAGTGCCTGACCCTGCTCATTGGAGAAAGAGGTGAAAAGTATTGTGCCCAAAGATGAGCAAACAACAAAGAACACACAGCCCATGTTCTCAGACATAACCAAATAAAACAAAAAAGCAGGATGAAACAAACAAATCAAAATCAGTAAACAAGGAAAATAACCACTGAATTCCCTGAAGAAAACAGACAATATAAGAACATATACAGAATAGGACAGGATGGTTCCGGTAGGCATCCAAAATAAAACACCAGATGACTTTCCAGTAGAAGAAAAGGCACTAGAACTACCCAATAAGGAATTCAAATATCTAATATTCAGAATTATACAAGAGTTGAAGCAAAAAGCAGACAAAAATGGAAAAATAGACAAATTCATGGAAAAAGCAGACAAATTCATGGAAAACACAGACAAAAAATGGAAGAATTCAAGAAAATAATAAGGAAAAAAAGATAAAATAAATTCACAACTAGAAATCAAACAAGAACATTACAAATTGAAAAGATAAGCAACAAGATTTCAGAAATGGACAGTGCCATAGAAGGGCTGAGGAACAGCTTTAAAACGATGGAAGACAGGATTATGGAAATTGAAGACAAACACTTGGATACAACTCTGTTTGAGGAAAAATCAGAAAAAAGAACAAAGAAACTTAACAAAACCCTAAGAATTATGCGGGACACAATCAAAAGCAAAAATCCGCGAGTGATCAGAGTTCCAAGAAAGGCGGAGAAAACAGAAAACACATAGAGGATCACTGAAGAATTGCTGACACAAAACTTCCCCAGTATCATGAAAGATGAAAAGCTGACCATCCAAGAAGTTCAACAAACCCCATATAGGATAGACCTCAAAAGAAAATCACCATGGCATATCATAATCACACTTGCTAAAAGCAAAGACAAACAAAGAATCCTGAGAGCAGCTTGAGAAAAACAAAAAGTCACATACAGAGGAAAAACAACAAGACTAAGCTCGGCTTATTCAACAGAAACCATGCAAGCAAGAAGGCAATGGGATGAAATATATAAAACCTTGAAAGAAAAAAATTGCCAGCCAAGAATAACATACCCCACAAAACTCTCATTCAAATATGATGGTGAAACTAGGTTATTTCCAGATAAACAGAAATTAAGGAACTATGTAAAAACCAAACCAAGCTTACAAGACTTATTAAAGGGAGTCCTTTGATCTGAGAACAAACAACATCAGACCACAGGCTGAATCTAGGACACAGGATTGTACTAGCCAGATACCAAACTAGGAAATGACTATCCAAAACCAAAAAAAATTACAACAGGGAACCAAAAAGGTTAATTTGTAAATGACAACAACAACAGAACAATGAAAGAAGGACTAAATGGTGTAGGTATAGAACCTTTTAATGGAGAGGAAGGCAAGGCCATACCAAGTAGTAATAGACTGGTTCAAACCTAGGAAGATCAGGGTAAATTTTACGGTAACCACAAAGAAAGTTAACAAACCTACTCATCAGAATAAAGAAGAAAAATACAAAGTCTCAGTAAAAACAAAAGCTACAAAAACAAAAGAAATGAAAAGAAAATCCACAAATGAAAAGAATTCCGCATAGAAGATGAGAGAAACAAAGAAAATGTAGGCACCATAAAAAAAAAAAAGCATTACAAAATGAAAGCAATAAACTCACACCTATCAATAATTACATTGAATGTAAATGGCCTAAATGCACCCATAGAGAGATGGAGAGTGACAGAATGGATAAAAAAAAAAAAGATGC
>NW_004444104.1:308100-310027 GCF_000243295.1 Trichechus manatus latirostris
CTAGAAACAAACTCAGCAAAGATACAGAAGACCTAAAGGCTGCAGTCAGCCAACTTGACCTAATAGACATGTATAGAACACTCCACCCAACAGCTGCAAAGTACGCATTCTTTTCCAGTGCACATGGAACATTCTCCAGAATAGACCACATCTTAGGCCACAGAGCAATCATCAACAAGATCCAAAACACTGAGATAATACAAAATATCTTCTCTGACCAAAATGCCATCAAGGTAGAAATTAACAATAGGAAGAGCAAGGAAAAAAAATCAAGAACGTGGAAACTGAATAATACCCTGCTTACACACCACTGAGTAATAGAATAAATCAGAGACGGAATGAAAAAATGTCTAGAATCAAACAAGAACAAAAACACATCATACCAAAACCTTTGGGACAAAGCAAAGGTGGTCCTCAGAGGACAATTTATAGCAATAGATGCACACATCAGAAAAGAAGAAAGGGACAAAACCAAAACATTAACTAAACAACTCCAACATACAGAAAGAGAGCAGCTCAAAAAAGCCCACAGTCACTAGAAGAAAGGAAATAATAAAGAATAGAGCAGAAATAAATGAAATAGAGAATACAAAAACAATAGAAAAAATCAACAAAACCAAAAGCTGGTTCTTTGAAAGGATCAACAAAATCGACAAACCACTGGCCAGGCTGACAAAAGAAAAACAGGAGAGGATGCAAATAACACAAATAAGAAATGAAACGGGGGATATTACAACAGTCCAAACTGAAATAAAAAGGATTATAACAGAATTTTCCAAAAAACTATACTCCAACAAATTTGAAAACCTAGAGGAAATGGATAATTTCTAGAAACACACTACCTACCCAAACTACCCCAAAGTTATGTTGACAATCTGAACAGAACCATAAGAAGAGAAGAGATTGAAAATGTAATTTAAAAAACTCCCAACAAAAAGAAGCCCTGGCCCAGATGGTTTCACTGGAGAATTCTACAAAACATTCAGAGAAGAGCTTATACCAGTGCTACTCAAACTATTTTAGAACATAGAAACATAGAACATAGAAAAGGAAGGGATACTTCCAAATTCATTTTAGGAAGCCAGAATAACCCTGATACCAAAACCAGGCAAAGGCGCTACAAAAAATGATAATTACAGACCAATATCTCTGCAAAAATTCTCAACAGAATTCTAGTTGATAGAATTCAGCATCATATCAAAAAAATAATACACCACGACCAAGTAGGATTCATACTAGGTATGCAAGAATCGTTCAACATTAGAAAATCAATCCACCACATAAATAAAATTAAAGAATCACATGATCATCTCAATTGATGCAGAAAAGGCATTCAACAAAGTCCAACACCCATTCCTGACAAAAACTCTCAATAAAATAGGTATAGAAGGGAAATTTCTCAACATAATAAAGGACATCTATGCAAAACCAACAGCCAATATCATTCTTAATGTAGACAGGCTGGAAACATTCCCCTTGAGAACAGGAACAAGATAAGGATGTCCTTTTTCTCCGCTTCTCTTTAACATTGTGCTGGAAGTCCTGGCTAGAGCAGTAAGGCAAGAAAAAGAAATAAAGGGCATCCAAATTGGTAATGAAGAAGTTAAACTGTCCCTGTTTGTGGACGATATGACAGTATACATAGAAAACCCTAAACACTACATGAGAAAACTACTGGAACTAACAGAAAGATTCAGCAAAGTAGCAGGATATAAGATAAACACACAAAAATCAGTTGGATTCCTCTATACCAATAAAGAGAACAATGAAAAGGAAATCAGGAAAGCAATACCATTTATAATAGCTCCCCCAAAAAATAAAATACTTAGGAATAAATCTAACAAGGGTTGTGAAAGACCTATACAAAGAAAACTACAAAACACTACTGTAAGAAACCCAAAGGGATCTACGTAAATGGAAAAACATA
>NW_004444104.1:312455-338496 GCF_000243295.1 Trichechus manatus latirostris
TGAAATGGTGTATCTTTGGCTACGTTTGTTTTCACCAAAAAAAAAAGGTCCTCCAAGATTGAGAAGGGAGAGTATTCACATGTCGTGGGGTTGTTAACCAATGTCATAAAACAATATGTGTACTGACTGTTTAAAGAGAAACTGTTGGTTTCTGTAAACCTTCACCTAAAATACAATAAAAAAATTTAAAAAAAAAGAATGAGGAAATGAAAATGTTGGCTGATCAACATTTAAAGGTCAGCATAAAATTTTTTAACTTGTTTTGAGCCAGTTTTCTCAGAAGTATACTGTTATGGATTGAATTGTGTTCCCAAAAATTTATATTGTAAATCCCAACCCCTGTACTTGTGGATGTAATTCCATTCTGGAATAGGGTTTTCTTCTTTACATTAATGAGGTCATAACAGTGTAGCGTGTGTCTTAGACCAATCACTTTTGAGATATGAAAAAAGCTGATTAGGCACAGAAGCAAAGAAGCACAGATGGGGGAGGATAAATGCCACACCGCATGAAGATCATTAAGGAACCGAGAAACAGAAACTGAAAAGAGACCAAGACCTTCACTGAGAGTCAGCAGAGAGATAAAGCCTTCCCTTAGAGCTGGTGCCCTGAATTTGGCCTTCTAGCCTTCTAAACTATGAGAAAATAAATTTTCTGTTTGTTAAAGCCAGCTGGTTGTGTTATTTTCGTTATAGCTGCACTAAGAAACTAAGACATATTTTGGTACTGGGAGTAAAGTGCTGGTCTAACAAATACCTAAAATGTAGAAGTGGTTTTGGAATGAGGTGATAGGGAGACTCTGGAGGAATTTTGATGTGCTTCATAGTTACGTCCTAGATTGTCTTGAAGAGACTGTTGGTAGAATTATAGACATTTAAGGTGATTCTGATGAGGATTCAGAAAGGATTGAGAGCTGTGATGAAGGCTTCTAGTGACAAAATGTTGCTAGAAATGTGAACTTAAATGTGCTTCTGGTGAGGCTTTAAAGGAAATGATGAACATGTGATTGTACACTGGAAGTAAGGTGATGCTTTTTATGCAGTGACAAAGAACTTGTCTGAGTTACATGCAAATGTTTGGTGGAAGATAGAACTTGTAAGTGCTGAACTTGGATATCTGGATGAGATTTTTAAACAAGATCTTAAAGGAGCAGCATGGTTTCTCCTTACTGCTTACAGCAGAGTGTGAAAAGAAAGAGATGAACTTAAAAATGAAATCTGCAAAATGAAAGTAGAACTTTTTTTTTTTGGAAAATTCGGTTGTACTAACTAAGGAAATATGTCTTAGAAAAATTTTCACCAAGGGAATGACTACTCAATCTTTTGTTAAAGAGATTAAGGCCTCTGACCTATGGATCTATTCAACTACTGTAGCAGAAAGGGATAGAAACAGTACAAAATGAAGAAAAGCTGCCTGCCTCCGGAATTCTACAGGCAAGAGATGGGCCAGTCGAGGGACTTGGTTGCAAACACCTGTTTTCCTCCAAGAAAAGGAAGGCATCACCCCAAGAACAATATGGAGATCAGCAGAGAGGTTGAAGGGACCATTGAGGGCAGGGCTACCTCCATTTCAAAGGATGAAACTACCACTTCCATTTCAAACGGTGGAAAAACTGCCTCCTAGGTTTCGAAGAGTCAGATCACTATCAACTTGGATCTGGAATGTGCGGCTGCCATTAAGATGGGCTGAGAGGATGAGGCCTTCACCTACAGATGAGCAGCCATGACTGCCATGCCCAATGGCCAGGAACCTACCAGGGCCAAGGGGGTGGAGTTGCCACTCAGGGTTGCCCAAAGCCAAGGGAGAAGACTTGCCATCCCACTGAGCCTTGATGGCAGGGGTGACACCCAGTGTTGAGTGATTCTGGACTTCCACCTAGAATCTGGAGAGCATGGCCAACATCCAGAGTCTGGAGGGTGGGGCCATTGCTCAGATGGTTCTGGAGAACAGAGGATTACCGTATTTTTACAAAAATAATGCATGTCTTCTGCATTGGTTTGCTGGCCTCATCCTCCCCCCTCGAGGCACCCACACAAGTTCCACCATACCAATCCTCTTCCACATGTTGCTGTAAAAAGAAATTCGCATACAAAGCTTACAAAAATATCTGTGAGGGGAGGGCACAGCCGGCAAACAAATGCAGAAGGCACACATTATTTGCTTAAAAATATATTTTCAAGCCTTGAGAGCTAATGTAATTTGTTCTGCTGGATTTCAGACTTGCTTGGTGCCATGAACCCTTCTTTCCCTCCAATTTCTTCCATTTGTAATGGAAATGTCTATCCTGTGTTTGTTTCTTCACTGTATTTTGGAAGCAGATAACTTGTGTTCTAGGTTTCACAGAATGGAGAGGAATTTTGCCCCAGGATAGAACTCACCCAAAATCTCACCCAGATTTGAGTTAGATGATTCAGAAGATGGACTTGGAGTTGATTTAAGATTTTTGGATGATGTGATAGGGTGAATGTGTTTTGTATGTGGGGAGGACATAAATTTGGGGAGGCCAAAGGGTAGAAAGTTATGGATTGAATTGTGTCCCCCCCACCCCAAATTATGTTACATAAATCCTAACCTCTATACCTGTGGATGTAATCCCATTTGGGAATAGGGATTTCTTTGTTATGTTAATGAGGCCATGCTAATGTAGGGTGTGTTTTAAGCCAATCACTTTTGGAGATATGAAAGTGCAGATCAGGCACAGAAGAAAGCAAGCGGGAATGAGGGAAAGATAAATGCCATATGGAGATCTCCAAGGAAGGCCAAGAAGAAGCTGAGATAAGGATTCCCTCCTCCCACCCCCAGCAGACAAAGAGAGCCTTTTTCTAGAGTCAGAAAACTGAATTCGGATTTCTGGCCTCCTAAACTGTGAGAAGGAAACGCTGGTGGCGTAGTGGTTAAGTGCTACGGCTGCTAACCAAAAGGTTTGTAGTTTGAATCCACCAGATGCTCCTTGGAAACTATATAGGGCAGTTCTACTCTGTCCTATAGGGTCACTATGAGTTGGAATTGACTCAATGGCAACGGGTTTAAACTTCGAGAAAATAAATTTCTGTTTGTGAAAGCCACCCACTTACGGTATTTCTGTTATAGCAGCACTAAGAAACTAAGACATATACCAAACTTGCTATTTTCCTCAGAATACTGATATCAGGGCTTTAGGCCAGTTTCACCTGTGATGAGTATATGACCAAATAAAGAAATCTGGTTTCCTTTCCATTGTCACTATAGTCTTTTTATTTAATTATGAGGTACAGTTCTTAAAACAGTTACTTACAGAATAAAATATGCCTTCAGCTCAGAATTTTAAGAATGGACTATTCAAATAATAGCAAATACTATGTCAGTGCCATTTGATATTCACACACAATGGGTCTAGGGAAGGTTAAGGAAGATATGGAAGTGGGAGAAATTAAGATAAGGTTGGAGGCCTAAGGGATTAGATCGGCAAGAAAGTGTGTTAGCCCAGTGCCATGTACCATACATATATTTCATTTAATTTTTATATAGGTCTTCTAATATATGTTTAGTATACAACTTTATCAATATGGATATAATTATTTAGGAGACTAATCCAAATTCTAGAAAACTATAGATTTATGATTAGATCTTAGTTTCTTCTGACTCACTCATTCATATTTATTAAGCATCTTCCTTGTTTCATCCACTGTATCAGGTAAAAGAGACCATGGTTAGCCAGAATAAACATAATCCCTGCCCTTACGAAACTGAACATGTAGTGTGAGAAGAGCTTAAATAAAAATATCCACAGAATATAGTTGCAAACTAAGATAAGAGCTATGAAGAAAAATACAAGATTCCTTGAGGGAGAAATATGTGGGAATTTAATTTACAATGGAGGGTCAGGGAAGACAACTTTAGATTGATAACTTTTAAGCTAAGATTGAAGTATGAATAAGAGTTTATGAGGCAATGAATAAGTGAAAGGGTTTATGAAAGAGGAAAAGTACAGGGAAACTCCATTCAGTGTAAGTAAGCAGGGCGTCATTGTGAAACTGAAAGATCAGTAGGTCTGTTGTGTGGGGAGTGGTAAAGTAGCACAGGAAGAAATGAGAAGGTAAACAGGAACTATAGTATACAGTTACTTGTACACCATGGTGATAAACTGGTATTAATTAAAGGGCACTGAGCAAAGGATTGGTAAGACTGTTTTCTATGGATGTGGTTTGAAGTGAGGACAAATGTAAGCAGGGAAATCCACATACTTAATAAGTGGCTTGATCTACTATGGTCTAGTATGGTAGGAGTGGACTGGAGGAGTAAGGCAGAGAAGGAAGTCCTATCAATCCATTTAGGATTCTATCTAGATTACTGAATTGACCATCTGAGTGGATTGTCTAACATTTACCGACATGTGTAAACTAGAGAAGGAGTAGATTTGGGGAAGAAGATACTTTAGACCACACTAAGTTTAAGCCCTTCTGAAACATTCAGATGGAAATGTCAAATAAGTCAGATAATGTCAAGAAAGTAGGATATAAGGTCTGGAACTCAGAAGTCTGTTTAGTCTACAAGTCTAGTCTTCCTGGAGATATAAATTAGGGGATTCTTAGATGGCAGGGGAGTGTAATTGTTTCTTATTGCTGCTGTAACAAATTATCACAAATTTAGTAGCTTAAAACAACACATATTTATTGCCTTACAGATGTGTAGGTCAAAATATGAAATCAGTTTTACTGGGTTAAAATCAAGGTGTTGGAATGCCTGCGTTCTTTCTGGAGGGTCTAGGAGAGAATTTGTTTCTTTGCCTTTTCCAGTTTCTAGAGGCCACCTGCATTCCTCAGCTAGTGGCCCCTTCTTCCATCTTCAAGCCAGAAGGGTAGAAACTTCAAATCTTGCTCTCTGATTAAGACCCGTATGTCCATCCTTCTATCCCCTTCTCTGACTCTGACCCTCTGCCTCCCTCTTATAAGGACTATATTGGGCTATATTGGGCCCACTCTGAAAATCCAGGATAATCTACCCACCTCAAGATTCTCAACATCTGCAAAGTCCTTTTTGCCATATATGGTAACACAGTCACAGGTTTTGAGCATTAGAATGTGGACATCTTTAGGGAAACATTACTCTGTCTACCACAGGGAGTTTGAAGCCCTGGAAATCAATGAGATGACTTAGGGAAAAATAAATAAAGAGAAAAGATGATAATGGAAGTGAAGAATACAAAATTGAATGGATTTGAGATCTTTTTTGGCATTATAATGAACATCACATACACATACACACACACACACACACCATCACAGAATACAGTAGTCACGATGGACCTTGATTATGTGGAAGAAAAGTTTCGCTGCATAACCTACTTGTATATTTCTCACTGGAAAATCCTTAGCCCACAGATTTTATATATATAGCAAAATAGAGTTATAACTCCACAATGGAATCCAGTCTCTTCTTAAGAGACTAAAGAAGATCTAGGTAATTTCACTAGAAAACACCTTTTACCCAAATTTTTTTACTGTTCAGATATAACCTAATTTTGGTCTGAGTTTGTACTTTCATTTACCATAAATACAGTAGCATTCTGTTAGAATCACTTGCAAATATATCTAAATGATCATTTAGTTTGAATTCGTGCTAGAGGATGAATATCCCTTCTTGCTAAGTCTATTTTAGACGGAATTACTTTATAATCACTATTAGGCCAACAATTTATTACCCAGAAAATTTGGGGAAGGATTTTTCTTTTTTTTTTTACTTTTAGATGAAAGTATAGTGTTCTCTGAATCAAATGCATCAATATGTCTACAAATATTTTGACTGAATGATGCGAAAATATCTGATTCTCCTAAGTAAGTATAAAAAATACATGTCAGCTCAGATCACATTTTGCTTCCAAATAATTTTACAAAAAACTTATAAAAATATTTTTAGTTCAGAGGTTTTTATAAATTTTGGAATTATGGATAAGATTGTGAATGCACACAGCAATTTTAGGGTAGGAACCTCTTGTGATATTCTAATTGAAGAACACTTTTTGGTCTTAAGAAATGTTTGTAAAGTGTTGGTAGAAAAAAATTATATGAACACATGGTCAAATAAACACTTATCACTTGTTTTAGATAAAGAAGGTCTTGCTAAGTTTAATATGCCAAAAGTCGATATGTGTGTGTGTGTATTTGTGTATTACGTATGTGCAGCCCTAGTGGCACAGTGCTTAAGAGTTACAGCTGCTAACCAAAATGTTGGGAGTTCAAATCCACTGGCCACTCCTTGGAAACCCTATGGCTGTATGGAATAGTTCTGCTCTGTCCTATAAGGTCCCTGAGTCAGAATTGACTCGACGGCAATGGGTTTAATTATGTATTTATATATTTTACCCATTTTATATACATGCAATATTTATATATATACATATAGATATGGTATAGATACAGGTATAGGTATGGATATGGATATTGATGTGGTTATAGATATTACTTTTTGTCATCAAGTTAATGCCAACTCATAGTGACCCTATAGGGCAGAGTAGAATTGCCCCATATGATTTCCAAAGCTATAATCTTTACGAAAGCAGACAATCACATCTTTCTTCCATGGAGTGGCTAATGGGTTCCAATCATCGACCTTTTGATTAGCAGCCAGGCACTTAACCACTGCACCACCAGGGCACTCTCTGTCTCTCTCCTCTCTCTATATATATACATATATATAACATTGCATATAATATATAATGTATACTATAGTATCATAAATAAATATGAACATATTAAAAGATCATAAGGAAAGAAATGTAAATGGATGATAAATATTCAAAGAAGTGAAGTCCTTGATATTGAAAGAAATGTGAAAAAAATTAAATGATCAAATTAACTCTTGCTGGTGAGGAGTTGGTGAAATGGATGTCCTTATACTATTTTTATCAAGCTGAGTTTTATCAACTTGATTTTTTATCAAGTCTTAAAAGCATTTAATCATTGGATTAATTAATTCTAATTTGAGGAATCTATTCTGAGGACTTTCATACATGTAGAGAAATATATATGCACAAAGTTGTTAGTCACTATATAACTCTTAAAGGTGAAAAATGGAAAACAATAACATTATGAATAGGTTAAGTACATTTTATTAGATTATGTGACAGAATATTATTAGCTATTAGATGTGATATTTTAGAAAGATTTATAAGGATATGATAAATTATTCACATATTAAACAGAAAGGGAGAATACTATATTTTTATATATACCATATGTCTGTACAAAGAGAGGATTGATGGAAAGGAAATATGTTAAAAATAATAATAGTACTCCTCACTGATAGAATCATAAGTGAATAACTTTTTCCCACTATTCTGAATGTCTCAAAATTGTTATAAAAGTACACATTTTCATTTTCAAAGTTAAAATAGATGCAACTCAAAACCAAAAGTTTTAGTAGGAGATTTAACTATTGCATACTCCTGCTGGAATTCTCCACTCTCGTGGGTATGTTCATCCAAGGTGTCACATCAGTGTTCTGAATGTGTGTCAATGAGAGGGAATAAGAGCACTACAGTGGATGATCTTTCTCCAAGAAGGTGACAGGGGAGTTTTCCTGATTAATTGCAACCCTCAGGGAGAAAGATGGTTGAGGGTTTGGCAGAGACCATCTGTGTTTTATCAAAATGGATTATAGCTGCTCCACTGCCCTCACATCAGAGAGAAAGCAATATCTTTGCTGCATATGCCAAAATTCTATAGTGAAAATGTGCCTGGCATATAGGAATGATCAAAGTCAGATTCCTCTTTTTCTTTTAACCAACCTTATTGGACATCTCAAAGAATAAAACAACGTGTCAGGCTACATATTTGGAAAATCAGGTTTGAGCTGATATGTGTTCTTCACCTAGAGCTTAATTAAAACAAGAATTAAAGCACAGTTACACCAGGCAAAAGTCAATAGGGTTCAGATCAATTTATTTTATGGATTACAATGACTTGTTAACTTAGAACCAGGGCTTTAAACTGGTTCATTTTGGTTCAAACTCCTGCTGAGAATTTGCATTTCTAACAAGTTCCCAGGAAGTTATACGTAAGTATCACCTGGGAATCTTGTTAAAATGTAGACTCTGATTCAGTATATCTGCAGTGGAAATGCAAATTCTCAACAGGGAGGGAGCTTGTTAGAAATGCAAATTCTCAGCAGGGTTCAAACCAGAATGAACCTCTTCAAAGCCCTGCTTAGAACCTCTTCAGAATTTTTTTAAAAAAATTAAAAAATCAAGTCAAGGAGTTGGCACAAAAAAAGCTACAAACACTTCTTGTCACTTATTTTACGATCTATATATTTACTATGTACTTCCAGTTAGACTATATCTTGGGGCAATTTTACAAGAGTGGGTCACATTTCAAACTACAGAAACCGCAGTGTTGACAGGCATGTCTATCCCAGCAAATTATCAATTAAACTGGTGAAAGGCAGGAGTAAAATGAGATCAATGAAGCTATATACTGAAAACTGGTGTCTTTTCTTTTTTGCTTTATTTGATTACATATCTGTGGTGTTTTCCATAAAATAATGTTATCCTGAAAGATTTCCTAAAGGAGCCCTATTAATGAGCCTCTTACATTTCATAAACATATTTGACCCTTACTACAGACAGGAAATAGAATGTTTTTTCTGTCTTTAAATTCATATATGTAGATTCCAGGGTGCTGCTTGCCCTTCCAGTTGCATTGGTTTTAATTATGTTTACTGGTCATTATCTCCCTATGGATAGAGTCATCAGAAAGGGCTACTCTACTAAAAACCTAAACCAAACCCGTTGCTGTTGAGTAGATTCAGACTCATAGTGACCCTACAGGACAGAGTAGAACTGCCCCATAGGGATTTCCAAGGCTGTAATCTTTACGGACTGTAATCTCTGAGGACTAAGTTGTGCTTGACCCAAGCCATGGTATTTTCAGTCACCTCATATGCATGTGGAAACTGGACAATGAATAAGAAAGACTGAAGAAGAATTGATGCTGTTGAACAACGGTGTTTGGGAAGAATATTGAATACACCATGGACTGCCAGAAGAATGAAGAAATCTGTCTTGGAAGAAGTACAGCCAGAACGCTCCTTGGAAGTAAGGATGGTGAGACTTCTTACCTCCTTTTGACATGTTATCGGGAGGGACCAGTCCCTGGAGAAGGACATCATGCTTGGTAGACTGTTGTCAAAAAAGAGGAAGATCCTCAACAAGATGGATTGACACAGTGGCTGCAACAAAGGGCCCAAGCATGACAACGATTGTGAGGATGGCACAGGACCAGCCAGTGTTTCATTCTGTTGTACACAGTGTCCCTGTGAGCTGGAACTGACTGGATGGCACCTAATAACAGCAAGCTTTACGGAAGCAGGCTGCCATATCTTTCTCCCGTGGGGTGGCTGGTGAACCCTACTTTTCAATTAGCAGCCTAGCACTTAACTATTGCACCACCAGGGCTCCTCTACTGTATATTAATCAAATCTCTGGCTTTGGAGAAATCACTTAGTGTGTGTGTTGGCATGCCCATGTGTGTATGTGTTTGCTTTAGTTTCCCAAGCCGTGAAATGAAGTAATTTAGATTAGGGGCCATTGAAATTATGTCAGGGAGTTCCAGACAACTAAGTGGCAAACTACTGAGTTTATATTTATAATTCTGGATAGAAAACAAGACCATATAAAAGACAAGACGGCTAAGGGGTTGTGACAGGAAGGGTACTGGACTGAGATGCAGGAAACCTCATGTCTAACGCTTCTTCTTTTATTAAAGGTGGATGATTTTGTCAAGTCACATAAACTTTCTAAGGGGTTAAACTAGATGTTTTCTGAAATATCTTCTAGCTCTAACATTCTATACCCCTCCCCAAACAACAAAAACAAGAAAGGAAAAAACAAAACCAAAAACCCTAGAAGGACAATTTCTTTGTAGTGAACTTGAAAGTAATGATGAAAAAAAGTATTTCTAAGTACAGCAATATCTCCATTAAGATGATTACATGGAAAGATAGCCTATTTAGACTCTTTTTTTGTTTGTTTCATAGTGAGTCTGAAAAACATACATCTTTATAATCAACTGCTATTGTTGCTTTCTTTCCCACTTTCTTTTAGTAAGACAGGAGAATGAGACCTCCAACAACAGAAAGCATTTTGGTAGAAAATAATTACATGATCTTATCTAAATCTTACAGCCTTTTTAAATATGACTTCCAGACTAGTGCTCCTGTATTTTGAGATTATTTGTCCTTACATGTTTGTTCAAATTTTATTTAATGCTTTGTCTTTTTATATACCAGAATGAATAATGAAAAATAAACAAGCTCAAAGAAAACCAGTTTACAAATGTCTTAGTAAACTTTGAAGCAACCATTACTACATTTATAGCATGTTATCTATGATCCATATTATTGAAGAAAACAATAGCAAGCAACCTAGTCTGAACAGAAAATAAAATAGACTAGAAAGGAACTATAAATTTACAAATCATAAAAGAAAATGACAGAAGCGAGATCATACTGCAAGAGAGTTATCCTGAACAGACTCAGGTTAGGATTAAAATATATATTAGCACACAAAGAAATGCACACACGGAGAGAATCAAGCTTGTGATCTTTACAATAAACATAAAACATAATAATACGGAATAAAATTAATAGCAATGATCAAGCAAATGTTAATTTAGAGAAACCAGGAGTGATACTAACAACAGCAAAAAAAAAAAAAAATCCACAAAATCCAGGACTGATCGGTTAAAAAAAAGAAATGTGAGTCATTTAAAACATTGAAGATAACATAATTTTCCAGATTTATAATCTGAGGAACGTAGGAATTATGACTTTACCTAGTTTATTTAATGTTTATTTAAAACATTGAAGGTAAAATAATTTTCCAGATTTATAATCTGAGGAACATAGGAATTATGACTTTACCTAGTTTATTTAATGAAGTTACCTAACTCTAATAGGAATGCCTCATCAAAGCAGAAATTTTTTTAAAAAACTACTGAAAAAAATTAGTACCGAATGTTACATATATATGTATAAATGTAGAATTTTAATAAACAATGAGCAAACAGAACTTAATAACATGTAAAAATTATAATTTACAATAGTCAAAAAATCTATTCTAAAAATATAAAAAGTAATTTAATAATTAGAAAGCATTATTATAATGCTGACAGCCCTCATTTTGCATGGTTCTGATATGTATGAATTTTAGTTACCACACTTCAGCTCAATAATATGTTTCCCAACAGCACAATTCAAATTTCAGTTACCATGCTGTATTAACTGTGGTAATTGCATAAAGTATAAACTTGGCTACTAGCTCTTCAGTCAACAAATCACTACACAAATAACAGGTGCACATCATCATCAGTGACAGATCCTGTCATTCTTGGTGGTTGGTCACTGATATTCAGTTCGTGTGTCCTATGTATTGCCTCCTTGTCTCCCAGTGATAACCCACATGACACTTTACAAAAATGAATAATCTCAGAAGGAAATTGGGCAACAAAGATCAAAGAACAGCAAATAAATGAAAGTAATATGCTGGAAGTGAAATTTGAATCAAAAGTAAATGGAGTTGCAGAAGAAATAGCTGATGGTGGAAATGTTGACACTGCTGCCTGCAGTGGTAGTGGGAGGAATGGCAGGAAAGGTGACCTGGGGAGGAGGTTGGGGAGGAAGTTGGGGAGGGGCGGGCGGGGCTGGAAAAATTTTTTATTTTTATTTTTATTTTTTTTTATTGTACTTCAGGTGAAGGCTTACAGAACAAATAGTTTCTCATGAAACAGAAGTACACATGTTGTTTTATAACATTGGTTAACAACCCCACAACATAATCAACCCTCTAACTTCTCAACCTCTTTTTTTTTTTTTTTTTTTGGTGAAAATACACATAGCCAAAGATACACCATTTCAAAAATTTCTACCTGCACAGTTCAGTGGGGGCTGGAAAAATTTAAAGTCCATTAGCGGGGACGGGAAGGCAGGCAGGGAGGAAGGAAGGGAAAGGGAACCTGAGGGCCCACGGAAGCCGTAGGCTGGCCAGCAAGTCCGCACCATGGCTACGCTGGGAGCTGCTCTGGGAGACCAGCTGGCGAGAAGCAGGACGGGCAGCAATGTTTTCACTCAGTCCCTTGGCTGTGCCAGTGACCTTCCTGTGCACCTCTCTTCTGTATATAATATGGTGTTCACACCATGTCCAAATCACATGATGTCGTATTTCATATAGTGTATCCTGGACTTTAAGCGAAGTATACCTGTATACCCGTTGCCACCAACACAATTCCGACTAATAGTGGAATCTATAGGACAGAGTAGAACTGCCCCACATGGTTTCCAAGGCTGTAATCTTTATGGAAGCAGACTGCCACATCTTTCTCCAGTGGAGCAGCTGGTGGGTTTGAATCACCAACCTTTCAGTAAGCAGTGAGCACTCAACCACTGCACCACGAGGGCTCCTTAAATTACAGCACAAAAAATAACTAAGTTTTACTTTTTTTATTACATTATACATTTATAACTGACAGTAAGAAAGTTCCTATGTGTGGAAAGCATTTTTGTAAAGGTCATGGAACAATTTAACTTTTTATTATTGATTGTTAATTATTAAGATTATTGATTGGTTATTAAGATCACCTTGCAAGACTTCAGCTTACACTGTCATTTTTACAGTCCTGTACTGCTGTGCAAAGTGAAAACTTCCTGTATTCCACATTAATAAGTCAAAAGAAAATATTTTATCACCATCTACATAGCTGCTGAAAAGTCATTCAATCAACCACACATTCTTTTTAAGTTATTGGGGAAAATCCCACTAAAGCTAGAAGAAATGTTATAACACGGCTAATATTAAGGCTGATTACTTTCTAAAATGTAAAATACTAAAGGACTTATTTAAATAGTAAACCATTTTTTACCGTATTATTCAGATATAATTTACATACCATACAATTCACCATTTTAAAATATACAATTCAACGGCTTTTAGCATAGTCATGAATATCTGCAAACATCACCACAGTCAGATGAGGAATATGTTGCCCCTAAAATCCAAAGAGGCCTACTAGGTGCTGCTCCTCCTTTTTAGTTGTGGGAGCAGCCAGATGCGATAATTTATCCTTCACTTTAGAAGGAATGTCTCGACATGCCCCGTACCACCGGACCACTAGAAAGTTCACTGAGGTGGAAGATGCCTAAATTTTTGTGGGATTAATTTCCCACCCTCTAGCACTAGTATGTTTTACCAATAAGTCCAGAGTCTTTGACACTTCTTCCTTACTAGGTCTAATAAGCATAATGTCATCAGTGTAATGGACCAGTGTGACATCTTGTGGAAGGAAAAGGCAATCAAGATCGCTGTGGACTAAATTATGACATAGGGCTGAAGAGTTGATGTAGCCCTGAGGTAGCAAGTGAAGATGTACTGCTGGCCTTGCCAGCTGAAGGCAAACTGCTTCTGGTGGTCCTCTGAAACAGGTATGGAGGAAAAGGCATTTGCCAGATCAATAGCTGCATACCAAGTACTGTGAGATGTATTAATTTCCTCAAGCAAAGAAACTACATCTGGAGCAGCATCTGAAATTGGAGTCACCACTTGGTTAAGTTTTGGATAATCTACTGTCATTCTCCAAGATCCATCTGTTTTTTGCACAGGCAAAACAGGCGAGTTGAATGGGGATGTGGTGGGAATCACCACCTCTGCATCCTTCAAGTCCTTAATGGTGGCAGTAATCTCTGCAATCCCTCCAGGAATGTGGTACTGCTTTTGGTTTACTATTTTCCTAGGTAGAGGCAGTTCTAATGGTTTCCACTTGGCTTTTCCTACCATAATAGCCCTTACTCCATTTGTCAGAGATCTAATGTGGGGGTTCTGCCAGTTGCTGAGTATATCTATTCCAATTATGCATTCTGGAACTGGGGAAATCACTACAGGATGGGTTTGGGGACTCACTGGACCTACTGTGAAATGGACATGAGCCAAGACTCCATTAATAACCTGACCTCCATATGCTCCCACTCTGACTGGTGGGCCACAATGACGTTTTGGGTCTCCTTGAATTAGTGTCAGCTCAGAGGCAGTATAAAGTAATCCCCAAAAAATTTGATTATTTCCTTTTCCCCAGTGAACATTGTAAAAGGCAGTAGAACACTTTGGGGAAGGCTAGGAGAAAGATTAACAGTAAAAATTTTTGTCATTGTGTTGGAGTCCTTCCTCAAGGGGACCTGGCCTCCCCTTCATTCAAGGGTTTATGGATCTTTAAACTCTCTCACATTTGGGAATTGATTGAGGGACCATGACTCTATTCTAGCAATTCAAGTTAGACTGTTGTTCATCTAAGCTAGAATTCATCCATTTGTACAGATCAAGTAAATATTTAGTAGATTTCCCATCTACTTCACTCCTAGAGACACCATGACTAAGGGCCAATGACATAAATCCACACGAGTCAGACTATTCTGATTACTGCCTTGACTCTGCTGTCCATTACTGTAACCACGCCCACCTTGTCTTTGTCGATTGAGTGCTGTCACTTAGCCCCTACTACCATGGGGTCCAATCAGCCCCATTGTAGTTATGTGTCTTAATTCAGTTAGGGCAGTTCCCCTGTCAAATCTGATTTACATAAAATAGCAATCACAGCAGTCTTCAAGGTTGCTGGAGCTCCCTTCACAAATTTGTTCCTCACAGTTGTGGTAACAGGTGTGTCCTCTGGGCATTCCGTGTGTGTGTCTGTGGGTCTAACCTGATAAATCCACTCTAGCATGCCAATTTCCCTAAGCCTTTGGATACCTTCTTCTACAATATACCAAGGCAAGTCTGGCACTTCAACTTATTGTAGGCTACCTCATAATCTATGCTTCAGCAACCCAACCAAACAAACTATTAGATCCTTTCCTAACTTCTCAAGCTGGAACACTGAATGAAGAATCTGCTTAGTGGGCCCGTAGCAATAAAGTCAGACTGATTCATCTTTATGTTCCTTGCACCATTATCCCTTTAATAGCCATTCCCACACATATTCCCTATGTTTCTGTTTGTACATATTAGAAAAGTCAAGTAGTTCTTTTGGAGTGTAGCATACCTCCTCCTGGGTCACACTTTTTACTTCACCTTTTGGGGCTCACTGGGACTTAAGTCTAGTTATAGATCTAGAAGCCAGAATCAGTAGTGTGGAGTCGTTTTGAGAAAATTCAACATTGTCTTGTAAAGCATCTGCCTCAGGAGATTCCCCAGGCAATGACTAAGGGTTCTTTAGAGGCAGCTGGGCTAGGGCTAATCTCATTAGATGGGAGTGGAGGGGCTAATGGTTTTTTTGGGGCAGGGTAGTGTAGCAGACAAACATGAAGTAATCTCTTTAGATGGGAGTGGTTCTGTTGGCAGGAGTGATTCAACAGAATTAAGGGGCTCAGTGTCTCCAGCTTCCTTATTATCTGCCCATATGTCCTTATCCCAAGTTTCAGGATCCCATTTCTTTCCAGTCAATGCCGTTACTTTAACTTCAGACACCTCTTGAGGTTGGCAATTGAGCTGGCATTGTAATTCAGCTACTCTTATGATGAGATTCTGGGTTTGGTTTTTGGCAATTTCAGCTCTGTTACTACAAGAAATAAGGCTTCAAAGGACAAGTGGAAGCCTTGAGGTCATGTATGCTGCACTGGAGCTTTGACTCTGAAACCCTGAGCACATCTCTTTCTTTCACCAGTTTGTCTAGCATAAGTAGGACCAACCAACCAGTTTCCTTATACTTCTCGTTCTGAGAAAACTGTAGGAAGATATCACACATGTGTTCACTCTGAGTCTCGCCTTTCACCAATACCTGATCTACTGGTGGTGATATTTTGTGTATTTGTATTGCCACCTCATGCCATGGATTAGCAGTGCCCTCTTTACTGCTGGAAGCAGAGTCATCAACATCTTTAAGACTAACCTGATTTGAGAACCAATTTAGAAAACTCCTCCTTACAATTTTGTTTCTTTAGAACCACTCTCAGTACCAAATGTCTTTGGCTGGTTTCTCTAGAGAAGCAAAACCAGTAAAGCTTATCAATATATAAAAAGACTTATATCAAGGAAATAGCTTATGCAATTGTAGAGGCTAGAACGTCCCAAGTCCATGGATCAGGGTGAAGCCTCTCCCAATTCATGCAGCCACAGAACCTGGCGAACCCAAGGTTGGTAGGTCAGTGAGCAAGGCTCCTGCCACAGGCTGTGAAGTTCGATGAATTCCAAGATTGGCAGGGAAGACCACAAGGTTTCTCCTGATTCATGTAGCTGTGGTCTGGCAAACCCAAGATCGGCAGGTCGGGGAGCAGGACTCTCGCTTGCATGCTGTGAAGGTTAATGAATCCCAAGATCAACAGGTAAGCTGCTAGCTCACGTCCCAAGAACCAGAGGGGAGAAGAGGCAACTGCTGGCTCTGGAAGAAACAAAAAACCTTGGCAAGGCAAGCAGGAAGGAAGTAGCTGGCGGAGGGTGGAGAGATGAAGCTGAGGGGGTGGTGAGCCACCACAGGCCCTGCCCCTGCCAGTACCATTCAGCAGATTCCATTATGGGGGTGATCATACATCAGATTGCAACAGGGAAGTGATCACTACATTATACAACTGCCGAAACACTGAGAATCACAGCCTAGCCAAGTTGACGTACAATCTTAACCATCACAGCAGGCAAGGAGAAGGAGTTTGGCAAAGTCATTAAACCAAAAAAAATGAAATCCTCTGCTGTCGAGTAGATTTCAACTTATAGTGCTTACCAATTATTCCATGTGCTCCTCTGCATTTCCCAGCTCCCCATGCTGTACAGTTCTGACCAATGGACTATAAACAGAAGTGATGCAAATTTCTTCTAGTTTGAAGCAGTTAAGAATGTTGTGACTCCACCAACTCCCTTTCTCTGCCTTGGAGACCTTAGAAGCCACACATGTTGAAATGATAGAATAATAAGCTGAAAGAAGCTTAAGTCATGACATTGAACACAGTTTTTAAAAAAATCTCTGAAGTGCTTCCTAGTATATTCTATAAACAAGGTTTAGTTGGCAATAGAATAAACTAAACTGTATCTCTCCAAATCCCTGGGGAATTAAGGAACAAATACTATGAAGAAGTCTGTGAAAAGAGAGTGTGGGGCTGAATTCCCAATTTCTTTTATTGGCATTATACCACCTTAAGGAGATAGAGACAGAAAGAAAGAAGAGAGAGAGAAGAAGAGAAGAAAAAGTTCAAGTTGGTAAGAAGAACATGGTATGATGTTCTAAATTTGATCACATGACGAATCCATTTTTCAAAGGCTAGATGACCAATGTAGGTATAATGAACACCTCTGTGCATTTTGCTTTAATCCACATGGAATCTCAGCTCTTTGTGTCTGACTATTCTTACAGCAAGATGAGATTTGTCAAGGAAGAATACTTATCAAAATGAAGCCAATGCAGTAGCTAAAGAATCTTTGTTCTGATGTCTACAGCAGAGCTGGATTGCCTACAAAAGATTTCTATCAGCATACCAGAGTTAGTCTCTAGACTTCTCTTACTCTCATGGTCTCATAGAACACATAGATGATGTCGCAGCAGCGACAGTTGTCGGGGCGGCGGAGACAATAACCAATGCCACAACTCTTACAGAGAAGTGGGGCCAGGAGGGTCACTCTGAGGAGTCGAACCTCGGCTTCAGTCCCAGGAGTTTATTTATAGTCAATACAGCACACAGTGAAGCAAATAACAGAACAATGGGCTTTGGGTGAATAACAATAAGTTTCGGGCAAGGGAGAAGAAATTCAGGTAAACAAGCCAATCAGTAACGGGACAATAGGTTTGGGAAAACAAGTCGTGACAATTCTCAACATGTTGGGGACAAGTCTCAACATGCTGTGCAGCATAGAGTCCTGTGGGGGCTGCAGTTGTCAATAGTGTAGCCATGTTTAAATGGCATATATCCCCACAAGATGATAAGGAGAGCAAATATTTATTAACAGCTTGCTTCATTAAGCATATTTACTGTTTATTAAGCCATATCAGGTCCTATGCTGATCTCTTTATCTACATTATCTATTTTAATCCTTAAAACAACCTTGAAGGTGTATAGCATTATTATTTTAAAAAATCAAGAAAGTGAAGATCAGAAAGGCTAAGCGATCTTCCAAAAGGTACACAGCTGAGAGGATTTGAACATGAGTCTTGCTGATTCCAGAGTCCAATCTTTTAATCATTATATTATCTTGCCTCACATAGGAGAGATATGTAGGACACAAAATATGCTATATTTTGATGCAAAGATGACCAGAGAGATGGCCGAGCTTTCTCCAGATTGGGAGAGCAGCCCCAGCACTTCTTACATTTCCAGGTTATGAGAAGGAAGAATGAGTTTTCTATGGAACAGGATCCCATTAGAAATGTAAACACAGCTTTGTCAAAGTCAATTAATGCATCACAGAAATTATCCAAGGTGTCTTCTAATGAGTGCAAGAGGGGACGTGTTGGAAATGTCTTCTGTCAGGGAAGTCTGTTAACAGATACAGGAACTTGGGTGTTGGTGTAGTACTCTAAATCCTTTGGAGGAATTTACTATGGTTTTTTAAGACTTGAAGGTTACAAAACAGGGAATTATGGCAGAGGCCCAGATAATATAGGAGTAATGACTAGCATTTACTGAGCATCAGTTGTGCTCCAGCACTATTTCAGACACCATATTTCAACATCACAGATTACCACCAAACCAGATGAAGTTGGTGTTAGTTCTCCACTAAGATGGCTTCAACCATTCCTTTGTCATTGTGTGCACGCCTGTCAAATCCTCTCCCCTTGAGTGTGGCTGGGACCAGTGAATATGGTGAGATACCAGTCCCATGATTTTATATATATGACAAAGGGATTTGGAAGATGTAATTAATGTTTCTAATTACCTTTGAGTTATCCTGGGTGGTGCTGACCTAATCAGGTGAACGCTTAAAAAGGACAAAAAGCAGCAGCAGGCACTGTCCTGCTGTCCCTGAAGAAGTAAGCTGTCATGTGAGAGGAAGTGGCAAGGACTTGAGGGCAGCCTCTGGTTGCTGAGAAATTCCCTGCTAACAGGGAGCAGGAAGACAGTGATTTCAATAATCTAGCTTCAAGGAAATGAATCTTTCTGGCAACCAGTAAGCTTGGACAAGGACACTAAGCCTCAGATGAAATGCAGCCCCACTTGACTCTTTGAGCTCAGCCAGGTAAGACCCTGAGGGGAGGATCTAGCTAATCCACTCCTGGACTCCCAACCCACAGAAACTGTGAGGCAATACATTTGTATTGTTTTAAACTGGAAAGTTTACAGTAATTTGTTACACAGCAGTAGAAAATGAATACATACAGCCATTTTGTGTCAAAATTCACTCTTTGACAGAGCAGAATAAACACAGACTCATTTATTGCAACTAGAAAGCAAGGGGGTGTCCCAGTTATAGAAGCTGAGATGCAAGATAGAGCAGGGCCACTAATCCGGCTACCTGAAAACTGAACGAACAATTACAGCCTGGAGTTTTTAAATATCCGGTTCACAGTAAACATCCCAATGTTGGGATGAGGCCACCGCAGTCCTTATTTCTGAAATTAAATTAAATGGGGTTTTATTTAGGGAAAAATAGGAACTAAATCACCAGGAGAAGATGGGGACACTTTCTATGATTGATACAGGGATTTTATGGTAAGTGACAACAATTTCCTGTAAGGGTGTGTGTATGGTTCTCTCATGGGTGGAAGCAGCTCCTTCCTGGTGACTAGGAATATAAATTATAGAATCAGGTGAAACACAGAAAGTAGAAAAAGACTCAAAGTGTGCACTGAAGTGATAAACTTGTCAGCAGAAGACAATGCTACATTCCAGGTACAGAGTTGATTTTAGCTTCTCTCTTGTGGTCTGTATGAGTTATTTTATTTTTTTCTTTCTCTGTGATCGAATAGTCTCAATGGCTAGTATGACATTTAAAGTAGAGAAGGACAATTGGCTATCATTTCTGGTGTTAAGGGGGCAGTGCTGGCCTGCCTGGGCCTGAACAGCATGCAGCAATTCCAGTGACTTTCACCCAAGAGTCCTATCAAGGTGGCATTTCCTAAAGTCATTTGCCTTTTCAGTTTCCAAGAGTTAATGAGACACCACGCCAAACCCATTGTCATTGCATCGATTCCAACTCATGATGACCCTATAGGACAGAGTAGAATTTCCCCATAGGGTGCCCAAGGAGCTGCTGGTGGGTTCAAACTGCAGACCTTCTGGTTAGCAGTCGAACATTTAACTACTGCGCCACTAGGGCTCCAGACACCACACTTGAGTATATAAATCAGGCACAGATATGTTAATTTCTAAAGAAGGTTAGTCTTCCTTTTGACTGGAATGATTTTCCACTTATCTATTGTACTTCCCTTTCATCAAAATCTGATTGTCCCATTCTTATAAAAGGCATCATTCCTGAAGTGCTTGAACACTTTAACACTAGGAAAACTCAAGAGCTTTTGTCACATAGAAATAAATTTGAAATCAGTGCAATGCTTTTTTAGAGCTTAAAAATCTGCTGAACACGAAGCATAGGAACACAGTGCTATGGTGGTTTTTACACTCATGTTACCAGTAGTTTTTCCATTGTCCTTGCCTGATAAATAGTGATATTTGCTAACTTGAAGGTGTTCTTTAATGTTGCGTTTTCATTTCCAAAGCATTATCTCTAACATTAACTCTAACGAAAGCAGACATTCCTTAAATTACCAAGATATTCCTTAAATATCATGACAAACATTTGGTTCTTTTTGTAATGTTTCATCTTAATATAAATCATTATTTGGGAATCTCTAGCCTTATGAGTCGGAATCGACTTGTTGGCAGTGGGTAGCACTATGAGGGAAAGGAGTCCTGGTGGCACAGTGGTTAAACACACTCGGCTGGCAACAGAAACATCAGCTGTTTGAACCCACCAGCCGCTTCAAGGGAGGACGACGTGGTAGTCTGCTTCCATAAAGATTTACAGCCTTGGAAACCCTCTAGGGCAGCTCTACTCTGTCCTATAAGGTCACTGTGGGTCAGAAACAACTCCACAGCAACTTTTTGTTTATTTGTTTTAGCAGTATGGGTCGGAATCAACCAGTCAGCAGCAGGTTTAGGGTTTTTGGTATTCCCACACCTATACTGGCACTCCCACATAACGACCATTTGCATGATGTTATTATAGAATATAAAAATTATTTTAAATTGTATTTGTAATGAATGTTAAAATAAAGGCACAGTAATTCCTAATTCACGCTCAGAAATTCTAATGCATGTACAAAGCACCACTGAGCTGACAATAGTGACAAGGAACAGGAGACCTTTCTGTTTCCGGTGTCATCTGCAATAATGGCATAAGCATGGCTTAAAATTCATTTCTTTTCCTTTAAAAATTAAAGTTTTTTATGATTTAATACATTTCAATTTTTGCACATAAAATTGAATTTTACTTTTTCTTTTAGACTACACTGTATAATTTAAGTTTGCATAACAAATAAGGATATACACCATGGAATATTTCTTGGTATTCAGAATATCATAATATTGCTTGATGATTATGTAATTAGAGGAAAAAAGGAGTCAGCACGTTGGAGAGCTGTGTCACTAGGCTATGGTGACACCAAATGAATCACACCTGTTTCATGACAGAGGCCGTTTCTTCATGTGCTGGAAATGTGCTGAGTGAACACTGCCAATTTCTCACTTTTTGGATATGCTTTCCTCCGCTACAGGATGATAATCCTCTTTCTAGTCACATTTGTTTCCCCCATTGGTAAAATAATATAGATTAGGTTTCCACTGTCCACACTATAGTCATGCACCAGGGCTGCCCCCCACCCCCTTGAGCCATC
This sequence comes from Trichechus manatus latirostris, assembly GCF_000243295.1. Classification (NCBI taxonomy): domain Eukaryota; kingdom Metazoa; phylum Chordata; class Mammalia; order Sirenia; family Trichechidae; genus Trichechus; species Trichechus manatus. The sequence continues at coordinate 334,286 of NW_004444104.1, forward strand.
GAGGTTTCCTCAACAATCTGGCAGCACACTTACAATCAACACAACTAAGGTGAGAGCAAAGATTTTGGTGTTTGAAACTTGAGTTTCAATCTTGCCTGCTTACCAGCTGTGGGATTTGGCCAAGTTCATTAATTTTTTTCTAAGCCTTATTTCCTGCTATAAATTTAATTAATAAAATTTATCTCATAGGATTGTTGTGAGGATCAAATAAGATAAGATAATGCATAAAATGTTGAATTCTATCACCAGTACTTAATAGATGGTTACAAATGGTAACTAGCATTACTATCTTAATTTACTCTTAAAATGGCTTTCCCCATCTGTTCATTATACATTTTGCTAGTTTAATTCTCATAGAACAACTTTATTTTCCTTACTTTTGTGTGTTAATGGCTACTTCTTGATTTCCCACTTTGACGCTCCAATCCCAAACTTGTGTTTTTATTCAGAGAAGGGAATGTCTCTGTATCTGGAGCTAAAACCAGTAGTTCATTCTACTCCCTCTTGGTTTAAGCTAGTGCATTCCAAGGAGAACAATTCAAGCTGGAATATCTATGGATTATGGCACTAGGAGGAGCCCTAGTGGTGCAGTGGTTAGGCACTCAGCTGCTAACCTAAAGGTTGGTGGTTGAACCCACCAGCTGTTCCATGGGAGAAAGATGAGGCAGTCTGCTTCCATAAATATTGCCGCAGCCTTGGAAACCCTATGGGGCAGTTCTGCTTTGTCCTATAGGGTCGTTATGAGTTGGAATTGACTCAGCTGCAACAGGTTTGGTTTTGGGGGTTTATGGTACTAGATGTTGTGCCTTGTGCCTAGGCTCGCATCTTGAGGGACCTGAGCATCACTCGCTGCCTTGTGAGCTCTTCTCAAGTTCTTAGCAGGATGGTTGCCCCATCCTCTTCAACTCAGAATAAGGGCCATTTGACAAAGAGAAGACTCCAGAATAATAAACAGGGCAGTTGTGTCAAAAATTTCTTCTTTAACACTTTTTTCCAAGAGAGATTTAAGACCATCACTATATCTCTTGAAGAAGGCAGTGTAGCATAGCGATTGAATTTGGGCTTTGGTCTAGAACAGCACCTAGTTCTGAACCCCAACTCCATCCCACAATGACTGCATAGCTTCAGCGATAGATAGAACTTCATTGCGTCCATTGTCACATTTACAAAGGAAGGGAGACTATGATAATTTATATTTCCCCAGGTTGTCATGAGAAATAAATGAACTGTCTATGGCATAGTGTTCATGGGATATTAATTCTCCATAGTTTGTCTTTTTCTGATTTTATCGTGTATTACAAGTTGAAAAGAAAAACAAAACAAATCTTCACTTACATTACTCATGCTGCCATTTTAAGAGTTACCTAATGTTTGCTTTCCCATCTTGTTGAGTGTACTGGTGTTGATTGGGCTGTAGACTTGCTTTCCTCCACATTGGCTCAGCTCCAAGGCAAGAACTTCTGACAGCACTATTCACCCAACACTGTCCTTCCCAGATATGATGCTTTCTAACCCATCATGGCCCTTTCTTCAGGCTGCCAAGGGCATCCTGTCACTGACAGCAAATCTCAGGGAATGACTTATGACAGAACTTTTATATAATAGAGGAGAAGATGTAAGTCAAAAGGTTACATTCTAACTGTATTACTGTGAACTCTTGACTTATTTTCTTGAAAGAATGAAAAGACATTTACAGCCATGGGGTGAAAATAAAGGGCTTTCTTAGATTGAAAATTGAAACAACATGACAATTTTATTTTCAAATTGCTATTTTCAGTCATTTTATCAACTACAATAAGAAGTAAATTCTATGTCTGGCAGCCATAAAGCAGTTCTACGGGCCAGAGTAATCTTTACGAGAACATGTAATGTTAAGACGTTTAAAATCCATTTTACCACGCAGTAAGATCTGTGCAGTAGATTGCTTGCCGTCTTTAAACAAGAAAGCGTTGTTCTTTCACAGTCAGCCACTTCTTCAACATAAGAATTTTTACGTGATTTTTTAAAAAAATCTTGTTTTTTATTAATGAATATCTGACCCTTGATGAAAGTTAACGTTGTTTTCTGCTATCTCTAATCAGCCCCCTCCCCCATACACTATCTGTATCACTTTGGGTAATTCCCTTATTTCTCATCTATGCAAAATTGATAAATTATCTTAATAAAGAAGTTGTAATATTTGATGTACTTTTCATTTTGATATGTTAATGTGTATTATGTAATTTGTAACTATTTTTATATAATTTCAAACTTGTGGAAGAATTTCAAGAATAGTATAAGGAATGTTGTTAGGTGCCTTTGGGTCAGTTCCAACTCACAGTGACCCTGTGTACAATGGAACGAAACACTGTCCGGACTTGAACAATCCTCATAATCTTCGTTACGCTTGACCCCATTGTTGAAGCCACTGTGTCAATCCATCTCGTTGAGGGACATCCTCATTTTCGATGACCCTCTACTTTACCAAGCATGATGTCCTTCTCTTGGGACTGGTCCCCCCTGATAGTATGTCCAAAGTATGTGAGACGAAGTCTCTCCATCCTTGCTTCTAATGAGCATTCTGGCTGTACTTCTTCCAAGACAAATTTGTTCATTCTTCTGGCAGTCTATGATATATTCAATATTCTTCGCCAATACCGTAACTCAAAGGCATCAATTCTTTTTTGGGCTTCCTTATTCATTGTCCAGTTTTTGCGTGCATCTGAGGCAGTTGAAAATGCATGGGTCAGGCACACTTTAGTCCTTAAAGTGACATCTTTGCTTTTTAACACTTTAAAGAAGTCTTTTTTGAAGCAGATTTGCCCAATGTAATGTTTCATTTGATTTCATGACTGCTGCTTCCCTAGGCATTGATTGTGGATCCAGGTAAAATTTTCTCCATTTATTTTTTTTCTCCATTTATCATGATGTTGCTTATTGGTACAGTTGTGAGGATTTTTATTTTCTCCATGTTGAGGTGTAATCCATAGGGAAGGCTGCAGTCTTTGATATTCATCAATAAATGCTTCAAGTCCTCTTCACTTTCAGCAAGCAAGGTTGAGTCATCTGCATAACGCAGATTGTTAAGGAATCTTCCTCCAATGCTGATGCCATGTTCTTCCTCATATAGTTCAGCTTCTCAGATTATTTGCTCAGCATACAGGTTGAATAAGTATGGTGAAAGAATACAACCCTGATGCACATCTTTCCTGACTTTACACCACACAGTATCACCTTGTTCTGTTTGAACAATTGTCTCCTGGTCTATGTACAGGTTCCACATGAGCATAATTAAGGCTGGAATTCCTATCCTTTGCAATGTTATCCATAATTTGTTATGATCCACACAGTCCAATGCCTCTGCATAGTCAATAAAACACAGCTAAATATCTTTCTGGTATTCTCTGCTTTCAGCCAAGTTTTATCTGACATCAGCAATGATATCCCTCGTTTCAAGTCCTCTTCTGAACTGGGCTTTAATTTCTGGCAGTTCTATGTCAGTGTACTGTTCCGACTGCTTTTGAATGATCTTTTGCAAAATTTTACTTGAGTGTAATATTAATGATATTGTTGGATAATTTCCATGTTCTATTTGATCACCTTTCTTTGGAATGGGCGTGAATATGGATCTCTTCCAGTTGTTTAGCCAGGTAGCTGTCTTCAGAGTTTCTTGGCACAGACAAATGGGTATTTCCAGGGATGCATCCATTTGTTGAAGCATCTCAGTTGGTATTCTGTCAATTCTTGGAGCCTTGTTTTCACCAATGCCTTCAGTGCAGCTTGGTCTTCTTCCTTCAGTAACATCAGTTCTTGATCATATGCTACCTCCTGAAATGGATGAACATCAACCAATTCTTTTTGATACAGTGACTCTGTAATTCCTTCCATCTTCTTTTGATGCTTCCTGCATTGTTCAATATTTTGCTCTTAGAATTCTTCAATATTGCAATTTGAGGCTTGAATTTTTTCTTCAGCTCTTTCAACTTGAGAAATGCCAAGCGTGTTCTTCCTTTTTGGTTTTCTAACTCCAGGTCTTCATTATAGTACTTTACTTTGTCTTATAAAGTCGCCCTCTGAAATCTTCTGTTCAGTTCTTTTATGTCATCATTTCTTACCTTTGCTTTAGCTACTAGACATTCAAGAGCAAGTTTCAGAGTCTCTTCTGACATCCATTTTGGTCTTTTCTTTCTTTCCTGTCTTTTTAATGACCTCTTGCTTTCTTCATGTATGAT
>NW_004444104.1:338596-371761 GCF_000243295.1 Trichechus manatus latirostris
GCAAGTTTCAGAGTCTCTTCTGACATCCATTTTGGTCTTTTCTTTCTTTCCTGTCTTTTTAATGACCTCTTGCTTTCTTCATGTATGATGTCCTTAATGTCATTCCACAACTCATCTGGTCTTTGGTCGTTCGTGTTCCATGCATCAAACCTATTCTTGAGATGATCTCTAAATTTAGGTTGGATATACTCAAGGTTGTACTTTGGCTCTCGTGGACTTGTTCTAATTTTCTTCAGCTTCAACTTGAACTTGCATATGAGCAATTGATCTGTTCTGCAGTCGGCCCCTGACCTTATTCTGACTGATGATATTGAACTTTTCCATTGTCTCTTTCAACAGATGTAGTCGATTTAATTCCTGTATATAGTCCCTGTTTATGTTGTTGAAAAAAGTTGTTTGCAATGAATAAATTGTTGGTCTTGCAAAATTCTATCATGCAATCTCCAGCATCATTTCTATCACCAAGGCCATATTTTCCAACTACTGATCTTTCTTTGTTTCCAACTTTCGCATTCCGATCACCAGTAATTATCAGTGCATCTTGATTGCATGTTTAATCAATTTCAGACTGCAGAAGTTGGTAAACACCTTCAATTTCTTCATCTTTGGCATTAGTGGTTGGTGCATAGAAGGAGAATCAAGATCAACAGCCCAAGGCTAATTCCTATGAGGCAGAGGTCAGACATTTTTTACCAATTCTGACACCAAACTTCCCTCCCACAGAACTCTCTACTTCTCTGCTGGGTTCAGTAATTCATTACAATGGCCTCAGAGAACTCAAAAACCATACTTATGATTACAGGGTTTATTAGGGAAGTAACAGGTTACAATTCAGGCTCAGGAACACTCAAGGATACAGTTCTTCCATCAGGACAGCCTCTTCCCAGCTGTGCTCGCAGGCACGCCTCTCCCTGGTCCTCAGTCTCTGCCCAAAGGCACTCACCTCTCTCTCCATGGTCCGGGAAGCCCACTGCACCATCTCCTGCAGGTCTCTCCTGCCAGTCTCACCTTTCTTTGTGGTGGTGGGCTCTTCTCTCTCCTGCCTCTGGGATGACTTATCTCCAGCCCAGTGGGATGGCAAAACTGACCAATCCCCTTTGTGGGCTAAAATTATTCAATCTGCACAGTCCCACTCAATCACCTGGGTGGTTGTTACAAGACCATGGCTAGAAAAGCCACACGAAAATGATCCATCATACAGCAACTGTCCTATTTGTTCTCTCACTCTCTCTAAAGACACAATATATATACAATATAATATAGAGAAATATTATTTACTATTCCTGAACCATTTCAGAGTAGGTTGAAAATATTCTGCTCCTTTCATTACAAATAACAAGGACATATCTCTACCAAACCAAATCACAATTATAAAAATCAAGACATTTAATATTGATGTAATACTGTTTCTAATCAGGAATCTATATCCAAATTTTCTCAGTCATCCAAATAATGTCTTCTATAGGTATCTTACTTCTGGTCCAAGATCCTATCCAAGATCAGGCACTGCACTGAGGAACCATATCATTTTAGTCTCATTTAACTGGATTGCTATGAGTCGAATAGACTCGACAACAATGGGTTTGGTTTTTTGGTTTTAACTGGGAAAGTGCCTCAGTCTTTTTTTTTTTTTTTTTCCTTTTTCACTCTCTACCTTGATTTTAAAGAGTGCAGGCCAGGTATTTTGATTCTAGTTATCCATTTTTGGTAAGAATATTACAGAAATGATGTTGTGTTTTTCTCAGTGCATCATATGAGGAACATGTAATGGTAGTTTGTAGCAATATAGTTGGTGTTAACTTTTCAACTCTCGGTTAAGGTGTTGTCAGTCAGGTCTGTCCACTGTAAAGTCACTGTTTTGCGTTTTGTAATAAATACATGCTTTATGGGGAGATATTTTGAGACTATGTAGGTATTCTGTCCTACATAAAACTCAACTACTACATTTAGCATGCACTGATGATTTTTTAATCACATCATTTCTATATTTATTAGTTGGCAATATTGAAAAGCAGACTTTTCTTTCTCCTCCATTTATTTATATCAGTATGGATGTGAATGTTAATATTGTTTACGTTCTTTTACATCTGAAGTAAAATTTACATACAGTGAAGTATACAGATCTTATGTATACACTCAGAGTTTTGTTCTTTTCTTTTCTTTAACAGCTTTATTGAGGTTTTATGTAGACATATGTTTTCATTCCACCTAAGAGTAGAATTCCTGGGTAATATGAGTCCGGAATTGACTCAAAGGCAATGAGTAGATATGGTGACTCTATGTTTATTCATCTGAGGACCTGCCAGACTGTTTTCATCCCATTAAAAAAGAAGACAGATCTCTGAGGTTAGGTGCATATATATTTATAAGTGTTATATCTTCTGGAGGAATTTTTGTTAATTTATTTAATTCTGTGTGACCTGAGACTATACTCTGTATAATTTCATTCTTTGGAAATCTACTGGGCCTTTTTCTTCCCCCCAGCATATGGTCTATCTATTGCTATTGCTCTCTATTGCTATGGCAACAAATTACCACAAGCTTAGTGGCTTCAACAACACAAATTTATTACCTAAAGTTCTGGAGGTCAGAAGTCAGAAATGAGTTTCAATGGGCGAAAGTCAAGGTGTGGGCTGTGCTGCATTTCCTCTGGAGGCTATAAAACCAAAACTAAACCCACTGCTGTCAAGTTGATTTTGACTCATAGCGACCCTATAGGACAGAGTAGAACTGCCCCATAGGGTTTCCAAGGAGCAGCTGGTAGATTTGAACTGCTGGCCTTTTGAGTAGCAGCCAAACACTTAACCACTGCACCACCAGAGCTCCTTGGAGGCTATAGGGGAGAAATAATTTCTTGGCCTTTTCCAGCTTCTAGAGACCACCTGCATTCCTTGGCTTGTGGCCTCTTCTCCCACCTTCAAAGCCAGTAGGGAAGCATCTTTGAATTTCTGTTTCTTTGCCTCAGAACTTCCTGCCTTCTTCTTATAAGGACCTTTGTGTTTACATTGGGACCACCCAAATATCCAAGATAATCTCATCTCAAAGTCCTTAACTGAATCACATCTGCAAACCCTATAGTTTCACTTTGTCACATATGGTCACTATAAGTTGGAATCTACTTGATGGCACACAACAACAAAGGTAACATAGAGTCCTTGGGTGGTGCAGATGGTTAAGCTTTCAGCTACTAACCAAAAGGCTGGCTGTTCCAAACCACCCAGAGGAAGAAGGACTTGGTGATCTGCTTCTAAAAGGTCACAGCCATGAAAAACCTATGGAGTGCAGTTCTACTCTGACACATGGGGTCGCCAGGAGTCAGAATCCACTGTACTACAACTGGTTTGGTTTTTTGGTTTAAGGTAACATAGTCACACATTCTGGGTATTAAGAAGTGAACATCTTGTAGGGGAACATTATTAAGCCTATTCCATTTCGTAAATGTTTTTGTGCATTTGAAAATGCTTATTCTGTAGTTGTTGGATGTAGTGTTCTTTCACTGTCAATTAGGTCAAGTTCATTGATAACTTTATTCAGATTTTCTACAACCCATAACTATGAGTGTGGGCTGGACTATTTTTTCTTTTATTTCTGAAAGTTTTTCTTCATGTATTTAGAAGCTACCAGACCAAATCAAACCCTTTGCCGTCAAGTCGATTCTGACTCATAGTGACCCTATAGGACAGAATAGAACTGTCCCATAGAGTTTCCAAGAATCGGCTGGTGGATTTGAACTGCCAACCTTTTGGTTAGCACCAGTAGCTCTTAACCACAGTGCCACCAGGGCTCTTCCGTTACTACAGACATACACATATAGAAATGTTATGTATTTCTGATAAATTAACTTTTCTATCACCTTGAAAGGTCCGTCTCTTTCTCTGGTACTACTTCTTGCATTTATGTTTTCATTTTTTTGACTATTGATTTAACCCCTTCAGCTTCCTTATGCTTACTGGTGGCATGTTATATCATTTTTGATCCTTTCATTTCTTTCATGTTTTTACTTATTGCATAGAGTATTTTTTTAATCTTTTTCTTTCAATGTAACTGTGTGTTTATTATTAAAATGATTCTCCTCTGGGCATTACATAATTGGGTATTTTTTATCCTTTGTTTAAATATCTCTCTTTTTATTCAAATATTACATTTATTTTAATTACTGATATGGTTGGATCATGGTCTACCAGTTTGCTATTTTTTATTTCTCTGTTCTTAGTTTTCTGCCTTCTTTGGGCTTAAATATTTTTCCACTGTTCCTTCTTATTAATTTCATTGAATTTTTGAAAAAGCTCTATGCATTGTTTCTTGATTTGATTTTATGCTACATCATGAAAAATGTTAGAATTCTGCAACAGTGTAATTTAATCTAGTTATGTTTAAAACTAAGAGTTTTTATTTTTGCTTTAAATAGCTTTCAGTTCTGTAATTTCCATTTAATAATTTTATACTTTTCATTCTGCTACTCACATTGCCTGTTTATTTGTTTTCTTTATGTCCTTATCATATTATAACTGTTTTGAAGTTCTTGTCTCTTAATTTCAACATCTTCAGTCATCTCAATGTGAGTTTCTCTTGACTTCTTTTCCCTTGACTATGAATTGCATTTTCCTGGTTCTTTGCACGTCTAGTAATTTTCATTTTATATTGGACATTATGGCTTACACATCGCAGGAAGCCTTGATTATATCATACGCCTATAAAGGCTGTTGAGTTTTGTATCTGGCAGGAAGTTAAATTATTGTGGACCCTTTGGGTCTTGTCAGGATTAGTCTTACCCTTTGTTATGTTAATCTGTTTCAGTTTTAAACTTAGTCCTGTGACATGACCTTTGCTCTCAGATGTGGCCCTTACTTTTAAGGAGTGGTCTTCCTGGCATCTCAACTGAATGCTGGTGATGGTCAATGACATCTCTTTACTGTGGCTGAGCTGATACTCCAGATTCTCTTGGCACTGCACATTTTCTGGTATTATCATTTAACTTTTGTCACTATGACATGCAGTTTCTGCTAGGCCTCATGGAATCTAATTCTGTCATTTGCAACACAAACTTCAGTTAAGCACTTGTGGTATATCCCATGAACATTCTGGGCCTCCTCCTGTCTGCACAACTCTGTCTTGTTCAATAACCAGTCTATAAAATTCCGACTGCTTCTGGAATTCTGATCTATGTTTAATCAAATCAGCAAGACTACTGCTATGCTTATCTCTACTTCCTGCTCGAGAACAAGAAAATGCCTCCAGACGGAAAGATGGAGCAGCCATGGGGTGATCTTGGGGCTTTCCTTGTGTGTTTTCCCTTTCTCTAGAATCTCATTCATGTACTATTTGTTGATCAAAGCATGAAAATATATTTTGTCAGTTTTATAGTTTTTTTCAGCAAGAGTGCAAATCCAATACCACTTACTTTTTTTTTTTTTAGTTGAAAGCAGAAGTCTCAATATCTATTCTTTTAAATAAGGCATTAATTGAACACATATTTCTTCTATGTCAGGCACTGTTAGGTCTGAGGGCACAGAGTTCAGCAAGACTGATCAAACCCCATCCCTCAAGGAGGTTATTCTTATTGGAGATAGCAAATAAACAAGTAAACAAAATGACAAGATAAGTAAAGAAGGTGATAGAATCTGTGAAATAAATACAATAATATGAAAACAACAGAAAGTGGGATGGGAGTACTACGTTAGATAAGATAAGCAAGGTAGGCTTTTAAAGGAGCTTATATTTTAACTGATCCTGGAAAGATGGGAAAACCAAAACCAAACCCACTGCCATGGAGTCGAATTCTGACTCATAGTAACCCTATAGGCCCATAGAGTTTCCAAGGCTATAATCTTTATGCAAGCAGACTGCCACATCTTTCTCCCTCGGTGAAACTGGTGGGTTTCAACTGCTGACCTTTCAGACAGAGATATATATTTCAGTAATAATTTTTCAGCCACAGGGAACAGCAGCTGTACAAGCCCTCAAGTGAGAAAGGAACTGGATGTTAGATCATGCCTCGACTCTCTTTGCACTCATTTAATTTATATTTAACGTTTTCTTTTTTTGTTGCCAATAGTAGGTTTTTAAAAGAATTTCTGTTTAAGTGTTCCTTCTGGCCTTTTGTCAGTGGCTCTGATAGTTTCAGTGATCAAATAATATCTCAGTTTTGGATACTCTGTTTCTTAGCACTAATTATATTCATCTTTGCTTTATGAATATTGTAAATAGTAAATGCCTTATAGAAATGTGTCTTCATGTAGTGTCCTTACTATCAAAGCCCACTTTAGATTGTAAAATCATAAAGACTAGAGGAATGTTGGCAGAGCTGACCTTACAGAAAAACATAGTCATCAAGGATTTTCAAGGGTGCAGAAGGGCTCCGGATTCAAATTATCTCTGCTAGAATGCATTTAATCAAGTGTGAAGAATATTGATGGATATTCATAATGTATCTTGGTCTGAAATTATAGATCCTTCAGGATGAGGTCACAGACTGTATCTATTATTTCTTCACATGGACTCTCTTTATTTTAGAGACATTCTTTTGAATCTGAGGGCCTCAAGTCAACTGGGACTCATGGCAACCCCATGTAGATCAGAGTAGAACTGTGTTCCATAGGGTTTTCAGTGGCTGATTTTTCAGAAGTAGATCACCAGGCCTTTTTTCTGTGGTGCCTCTGAGTGAGTTCGAACTGCAAACCTTTCAGTTAGTAGTCAAGGGCTTAACTGTTTGAACCACCCAGGGAATACTTAATTAACACCAAGTGAAGAGTATTTCCTTTTCTGTAATGTACTGAAGGGACAAGGCCAGTAAGAAATGCACATGTTCCTAAAGAAATAGAAGCCTCTGAAATATGAGTGGGAATAATTAAATATAAATACCTCATTTACACAAGAACACTAATTTTTAAAGACTTTATGAGCTATTGTGTGATTTAAAAATACATAAACTGTTATCTAACAGAAGGAAATTTTACATTATTCAGTTTTCTTCTTGAGCAAATTTTTTTTTACTTTCCCCACAAAATTTTATCCTAAGGCAACTAATTTTTGCTTTATTTATTTATTTACTCAATCTATCACTTGCAATAAAAATCTGTAAAGAAATTAAAAAGAAATTTTATTTCATTTCAAATAACCATGCAGCTCTAAGTACTAATACTTTTCTGGATTTAGTTGTTATTACAATTATTAGTAATAAATACTTAATAAGCACACTATACACACTGGAATGAATAATTAGTAAACAATAGAAGTATTTTTATTAGAAAAATAGCTCTTCAGGACTGAATGAAACTTTTTTATAATTTTTTTCATATATCCCAAAATAAATATTAATGAAAAAGAATGAGGCATGGTTCAGCATTGATTCTATTCTTGCTTTCCATTTTTTAAAAGTAAAACCTTATTCAAATAGGTGGGAATAAAAGGAGTTTTGCTATGGCAATATTATTCAGTTCTTTGAACTCCTTAGTTATATGCCAAAAACCACATAGTGATCTATCATCAAGAATTATTTTTAATGACTCCAGAGTTAAAAACTCCATAGATCCTTTTTCAAATTTGGTAAAAGCAGAGAATTTAAAACCTTGTGCCTAACAAAACAATTACTACTTACCTATTGGAGTCATTTATTTTTCAAACAGCTGCACTAATATTTCTATCTGTTCTTTTGATTGGAGCCAAGGCTGGAGTCAGGATGCCTTTCTCTTGTAAAGTGGAAGAAAAATAATAATATGATAAGAGCTGCCCCCTGAAGTAGGTGGCTGAGTAAAACATCCCTTATTGGGTTGCCAACGTCATATCTTCTTTCTGCCTCACTGCCAGCCACTGCTCTTAGTACTTGTGGTTGTAAGAATAATGGCCTTCTCAAAGATGCCCAAGTTCCAATCCCTGGAACCTACCAATATGTTACCTTGCATGACAAAGGGGAGGTAAGGCTGCTAGCCAGCTGACCTTAACATAGGGAGATTATACTACATTATCTGGGTGAGCCCAATGTAATCACAAGGGTCTTTGAAAGTGGGAGAGGAAGAAGAGGAGATCAGAGAAATGCAATGGAAGAAAGTCTCAACCACCATTGCTAGCTTGGAAGGTGAAAGGAGGCAGTCATAAATCAAGGAGTACAGGCAGCCACTAGAAGTTGGAAATGGCAAGGAGACAGATTCTTCTCTAAAGCCTCCAGAAAGGAAATGTAGCCCTGCCAGCACCTTGATGTGAACCCAGTAAGACCTGCTTTAGACTTGTAATCTACAAACTGTAAGATAATAAATTTGTATTGTTTTAAGCCACTAAATTTGTAATAATTTGCTGCAGCTGCAGTGGAAAACCAGTACAACACTCTAACAAATCTTAACTCATTTATTCTCACCACCAATCTTACAGGTACTATTAGTGCCCCCATTTTATAGGTGAGCATCTTGGCATAGTGCAAATGGTTAATGTGCTCAGCTGTAGCTGAAAGTTTGGTTGTTCAAACTCAGCCAAAGGTGCCTCGAAAGAAAGGCCTTGCAATCTGCTTCCAAAAGACCACAGTCTTGAAAACTCCACGGAGCACTGTTCTACTCTGACACACATGGGATCGCCACAAGTTGGAGTCGACTTGTTGGCAACTTATTTTTAACTTCAATTACAGGCAGGTTAAATAACTTGCTCAAAGTCACACATCTAGTACAAGGTGAGGGACTACCAAGTTAAGGCTTGGGCCAGTGGTAAAATAGCCAGTAAAGACCAGGTTCAGTCATGGAAAGAGCAATATAGACCAAATTAGGCCACAGAAAGCACATGTTTGTGCTTTTCTCTCTGTTAGACTCTAAAATTTGTAAGAATAAAGGTGTATCTTGTTCTTTATTGAACTCATAATTATTGAAAGATGACATTTATTTTATAAAGTTTTGATGATTTAAATTTGTTGACATCTACATTATACCCTGATCAGTTCACTCAAATGCCAGCTCTAAGATATTGGTGGCAACATCCTGGAGCACTATCCTGTAGGGATTCTGAGGCTTCTTTAGGCTGAGGAAATAAGAACATCATAGACTGATTAATGGCATTGCCATGGAATAGGGCCATGTGTTTGCTAACCCTCGGTCTAGAGCAAAAGCAACAATCTCAAAGCTGAATTCCAGAGCATAGGTTAGAAGAAATCCATTTTGGAAACTTATGTGACTGTCCAAGCCGGAAAGACCCATACCTTAGAACATTTCTTTTCTCTAAAGAATGGTTTGTGGATTAAACTATAAACACATATGCTGAAGTTTTTATGAAGGCAAGCAATTAATTCAAGCTGTTGAAGAACATGGGATAGAGTCATACCATCTCCTGAGCTGGATCAGAGAAATGCAACTGGCAAGAGGCCTAAAATTGTGGCCCAAGGACAGCCTTGAGATAATGAGGAGTGCGAGGCACATTAGAAGGAACAAGAGATTAAGCCATGAGTTTAGACAAAACTCTGCAGCTCACGTGTTGCTCTAACCCAGTACAAACCCAGGACAAGTCACTCAGATTCCAAGAAGCCATCAGTAATTCAATGAGCCACAGGCATTGCAGAAGCTGGTGAAAATTGTCTTATAATATCATATTGTATAACGCCTTTGCTTCTTGTCTTGCCCTATTTAAGTTTCTAGATAGCTCCTGGACTTAGGTTTCGTTTCATACTTCAGGGTTAGCATTTGCTGCTTAGACTTACCAACAGAGGGATGCTTCTGGAAATAACTCTGTGTTAAAATTTATCACTGTGTACTATGACTATCTGTTTTCTTTCTTGTCCTCCATACACTAGTATGAGTTCCTTAAAGTCTGGTGCCGCCCTTTCTTTGCCCTTCTACCCCAAAACCTGGCAAAATTATTGGCAGACAGAAAAATTCGCAGATGTCTATTATTGCCTTCTCTTCTAGGAAGCAAGGGCTGGTGATCTACTTATGAAAGTCATCCAGTGAAAATCCTATGGATCACTACAGTTTGATTCGCAACTGATCATGGGGATGACATCATTTCATTCCGTCGTGCATTAGGTCGCCATGAGTCTGGGCCTACTCAACAACAGCTAACCACAACAACACTCTTCTAGATTGGTGACCCATATTGACTCCTGCACTACTTTTAGGATACCACCATTGAACTGCTAGATGCTTACAGTTTTACCTAAAGTACCACAAGTTTATTCTATTTGTCATAAGACATGGCATTCAGGCTAAATTTATAATTTCAAAAATCAGATAAAATAAATTGAGTGATAAAATATAGTACAATCTATAACATCTTTTTCCTTTGAATACTTTATCAGGATTCTCAAAATATCACAACATTGTGCTCATTTTCCAGATGAGAAAGGTGAGGGGCAAGGAGGCTAAGATATTATGTGACGTTATACGCTTAGCAAATAATAGAACTGGGGCTACAACTCAAGACTTTTGGATCTTAAACTAGTTCTTCTAGAAAGTACATTTGATCTGGATAGGAGTGATGACAAACAAGATTGTTGACAGGCTGACATTACCTTTTCAATGGTTCTGCAAGTCTCTGTGGCCAAGCCACCTACTTTGGGTAGGGGTATCCCCAGTTGTTTAAAGAGAATTTCTTTGGCTATTTCAGGATATTATTTCTATTTAGTTAATTTTACAGAAACAATAAACTGGAATGAGATATTAAAATAGATTTCCTTTAATAAAATGTCAGAATCCTCAACTTTAGTACAGCCAATTTTATATCACATAGAATTTATTGACAGGGAGATATGAAAAATGTGCCTAAATCCAAACAGGTTCTCAGATTTAGCCTGAAAGTTCTATCTCTCAACAGTGAGTTATTGAGATGCCACATATGATGGACAATATATCTCTCCTGACCTCTGAGCAGATTTCATTGTTGATAATGCCATCACAAAGCTTTGTCCTTGAATATGTCACTTGGAGGAATTATGTGATATCCACCAACGAAACATCTACTCCTGATGCACTTAATGGAATCTGACCTGAAGTTTATCTCATGAATAATGAACTGTTGCTGAGGTGGGGACCTGAGTTATAGTTCTGTTACTCTCAGCTATAATATTAGTGAAGGTACAGTACCTGTTGCCTTCGAGTCGATTCCGACTCATAGCAATCCTATAGGACAAAGTAAAATTGCCCCATAGGGATTCTAAGGCTATAAATCTTTAACGAAGCTGACTGTCGCATCTTTCTACCATGGAAAGGCTGGTGAGTTTGAGCTGCCAACCTTTTGGTTAACAGCTGAACGTTAACCACTGACCTGCCAAGGCTCCTTAGTAAAAGTACAATGGTGTGAAAACCAAAATAAAAATCAAATCCATCTTTCTGTGGCTGACTGTAAGGACATTTCATATTAACAGTCTGGGGATAGTCTGGAAATTTGGGACAGGGAGTGGATGGGGCAGAATGTTCTGATGTCGAATTCCCATACAACATGAAATTTATACTCTTACATATTAATATAGTTTGGCCTCCCATTAGCAACCTTTGTTTACCTTAGCAATAATATTTCACACAAGATAGATCTTTATATATGTATATACACATGCACATACACACAAAACTGTATGTATCTATGTATGTTGTTGTTAGCTCTCATCTAGTCATCCGTGGCTCATGATGACCCCACACACACGGAGCTAACCAAACGCTTCCTAGTTCTGTGCCATCCTCATGATCAGTTTCAGATTGAACCATTGTGATCCATAAGGTTTTCACTGGCCTTTCTTCCCAGTCCATCTTAGTCTGGAAGTTCCACTGAAACCTGTTCACCATCATAGCAATACACGAGCCTCTGCTTACAGATGGGTGGTGACCATGTGTGAGATACAGTGAATGGGAATTGAACCTGGGTGAACCCGGGTGAGAATTCTACCACTGAACTACCACTGTCTCATCTTCTATATACTATCTTGTTAATTGTTTTGTGTATATTATATATAATTTACGTATAATTATGTCTACATATTTTGTTAATCTTATATGTGTGTGTATGCGTGTGTATCTTGTTAATTGTTGGCAGTTTCTTTTTGTTAGCATATAAGATTTGCAAGGGTAGGGATTTTTATTCTATTCTGATTTCTGTGTATCCCCATCCTGAAGAAGAGTGTTCCTAATAGGCACTATGTAATTAGTTAATTCAGTGAATCAATGGGCCTTTGTCATCATCTGGTTGAAAATCCTTCTTTTACAAATGAGGAAAATAATTCTCTGCTTCTCTTCATGAGGGAAGGGGGAAGGATGTTTAAGGTATTTGAACAGCTAACAGTTTTCCTTAGCCAAGACATTCTTAGGTATTGTAGTGGAGATAGCACTGGTGTTAATAGCAGTCTCTCAAAGACTAAGCTTCCTCTTCAGTAAAATGAGAACAATAGTACATGTTTCTCTGGGATATTGTGATAACTAAAAGAGAAAATGCATCTAAATAAATGCTATTTTCCTTATTAAGCCTTACTGTTTCTTCTGAACTTCATAACTGGTTAAATAAGCCAAAAATGGAATTAAACACTAATATAGAGCCAGATATCAAGGAAGGAGTGAAGATCAATAAACTGTGACCTCTTACATTCATATTATTTTTATTCAGTTCACAAGATGATGAAGGAAGCAGAGACTTTTGTATCACTGAGGATAAAAATATGCAGCCTGATTTAACAGGACAATTCAAATCTTATAGAAATAAGATAAAAAGCTTCCAGCTTGAAAATTTGTATTTGTTGCAATCTCTCAATGATAAAAATATGAATTCACTTATGGATACTGCTTTGAAATACTGGCTTGAAAATTGCAAAGAAATCATATATAGACACATACAGCAATAGGCTGCAGAAGAGTGGGTGATTCTAATGAAAGATGACCACTTCAAGATTTAGCCTATTTTGTAGCTACACAGCTATCAAGGTCAAATAGTTCATGTATGATCTTTTAGTACCTTGATTACTGCAGCATTGAATGCATGCTCAAGTCCATTCCATAAGATGTGTCATAGTGCATTGACAGGGCATAGCTGTTGTCCACAAATTTGGATGTGTCATGAATCCCTTTATTGCCTCACTTCTGGCTATGTAGAGGGTCAGCTTGTATTATAAAACATCAACTAAAAAGTCTGTGGGTTAGAAGTACTTCAAATTAGTGTCAGGATTGTTATTAGAATGCAGTTTTCCTCAATAGCACCTATCAAAATGGGATTTTAAAGGCATTTTTTAACTACTTCTTAATTCCCATTGCCCCTCGTATCATATAAGATCCGTGAAGGCAGGTATTGTCTTTACATAATCATTTTCTAATTTCCAGCTCTCGGCCATAAGTAGATACTCAATAAATGTCTGTTGAATAAGTGAATGAGTCTTATTCAAAGTGGGATCTAAACTTTATTTGTCTCTATATCCTCAGTACCTGGCACACTGCCTTCTACAATATTGGTTCTCTCAACATCTATCCATCTATCTATCTATCTATCTGTCTGTCTGTCTGTCTATCTACCTAACATCTACTTTTTTATTGTTGTAAATATATATGTAGCAAAACATTTGCTGTTTCAACACTTTACATGTACAATGCAGTGATGTTCATCATATTGTTCAACCATCACCACTATCTGTTTCCAAATGTTTCCATCACTCTTCACAAACGTTCAATGCCCCCTAATCAAGGAGCCCCCCCTTACTCTTTCCTTCCCATCCCTGGTCACCACTAATAAACTTTGGTCTTTATACACTTGCCTATTCTAGATCAACCACTTGTCTGTCATTTTGTTGTACTGTGGTAGCCTGCATGTTGCTGTAATGCTGGAAGCTATGCCACCAGTATTTCAAATAAATACCAACAGGGTCACCCATGGTGGATAGGCTTCAGTGGAACTTCCAGACTAAGACAGACTAGATAGAAGGATCTCATTATTTACTTCTGAAAAAATTGTCCAAAGAAAACCATGTGGATAGCAGGAGAATATTGTCTGATATAGTGCTGAAAGATGAGCCCCTCAGCTTGGAAGGCACTCAAAATGCCACTGGGGAAGAGCTGCCTCCTCAAAGTAGAGTCGAGTTTAATGACATAGATGAAGTATAGTATTCAGGACCTTCATTTGCTGATGTACCACCACTCAAAATGAGAAGAAACAGCTGCAAACATCCATTAATAATTGGAACATGGAATGTATGGTATATGAATCAAGGAAAATTGGAAGTTGTCAAAAACCGAATGGAACATTTGAAGATTATTATCCTAGGCATTAGTGAGCTGAAATGGACTGGTACTGGTCATTTTGAATCTGACAATCATATGGTCTACTATGCCAGGAATGACAAATTGAAGAAGAATGGCATCACCTTCATTGTTAAAATGAATGTATTTCAGGATATACAACACTGTCAGTGATAGAATAATGTCCATTGACAAGGAAGACCCGTTAATATGACTATTATTCAAATTTATGCACCAACCACTAAGGCCAGAGATGCAGAAATTAAAGAGTTTTATCAACTTCTACAGTCTGAAATTTGATCAAACATACATTGATAAGTACTGGTGATTGAAAAGCAAAAATTGGAAGCAAAGAAGAAGATCAGTAGTTGGAAAATATGGCCTTGGTGATAAAAACAACACCAGAGATCCCATGATAAAATTTTGCAAGATAAAGAGATACCTTTTTTCTACAACATGAAATGATGACATAAAAGAGCTAAACAGAAGATTTCAAAGGGCAGCTGCAGAAGAAGAAGTATAGTATTATAATGAAATGTGCAAAGAGCTGGACTTAGAAAACCAAATGGGAAGAACATGCTCAGCATTTGTGAACCTGAAAAAACTGAAGAAAAAATTCAAGCCTCAAGTTTCAATACTGAAGGATTCTATGGGCAAACATTGAATGATGCAGGAAGCATCAAAAGAAGGTGGATACAGAGTCACTGTACCAAAAGAATTGGTCGATGTTCAACCATTTCAGGAGGTAGCACATGATCAAAAACCAACAGTACTGAAGGAAGAATTCCAAACGCACTGAAGGCATTGGCAAAAAACAAGCTCCAGGAATTGACAGAATACCAATTGAGATGTTTCAACAAATGGATGCAGTGCTGGATGTGCTCACTCATCTATGCCATGAAATTTGGAAGACAGCTACTTGGCCAACCAACTAGAAGAGATCCATATTTGTGTTCATTCCAAAGATAGGTGACCCAACAGAATGTGGAAATTATCAAACAGTATCATTTTTATCACATGCAAGTAAAATTTTGCTGAAGATCATTCAAAAGCAGTTGCAGCAGTACATCAACAGGGAACGGCCAGAAAGTCAAGCCAGATTCAGAAGAGGACGTGGAAGGAAGAATATCATTGCTGATGTCAGATGGATCTTGGCTGAAAGCAGAGAATACCAGAAAGATATTTACCTGTGTTTTACTGACTATGCAAAGGCATTGGACTCTGTGGATCATAACAAATTATGGATAATATTACAAAAAATGGCAATTCTGGAACACTTAACTGTGCTTATGTGGAACCTGTACACTGACAAGAAGTAGTCATTCAAACAGAACAAGGGAATCCTACATGGTTTAAAGTTAGGAAAGGTGTGCGTCAGGGTTGTATTCTTTCACCATATTTATTCAATCCGAGAAGCTGAACTATAAGAAGCAGAACGTGGCATCAGGACTGGAGCAAAACTAACTAACAACTGTGGTACGCAGATGACACAACCTTGCTTGCTGAAAGTGAAGAGGACTTGAAGCACTTACTAGTGAAGATTAAAGTCTATAACCTTCTGTATGGATTACCCCTCAATATAAGCAAATCAAAAATCCTCACAACTGGACCAATAAGCAACACCATGATAAACAGAGGAAATATTGAAGTTATTACCTGGATCCACAATCAATACCCTTGGAAGCAGAGGTCAAGAAATCAAACGACATACTGCATCGGGCAAATCTGTTGCAAAAGGCTTCTTTAAAGGGTTAAAAACCAAAGACATCACTTTGAGGAAGAAGGTGCACCTGACTCAAGTCATAGTATTTTCAGTCTCATATGCATGTGAAAGTTGGACAATGAATAAAGAAGACTGAAGAGGAATTGACACCTTTAAATTGTGGTGCTAGTGAAGAATATTGAATATATCATGGACTGCTAGAAGAACGAACAAGTCTGTCTTAAAAGAAGTACAACTAGAATGTTCCTTAGGAGTAAGGATGGTGAGACTATGTCTCACATACTTTGGGCATGTTATCACGGGGGACCAGTCCCTGGAGAAGGACATTGTGCTGGGTAAAGTAGAGGGTCAGGGAAAAACAGAAAGACCCTCAACAAGATAGATTGACACAGTGGTTGCAACAGTGGGCTCAAACATAGCGACAATTGTGAGGATGGCACAGGACCGGGCAGTTTTTCGTTCTGCTGTACACAGGGTTGCTTTGAGTCAGAACCAACTCAACAACACCTAACAACAACAACAGATGTTCTAGATATTTCATATTAGTGGGATCATGGCATGGTAGTTGAGTAGGACCAACAGTCTACTCACCAGTTCTGCTAAGTGAGCCTGCCTTGCATTATCCTATAAAGGGTGGATTCTCTACACATCAGAAGCTGCAGAATGATCCTAATTATGAGGATTTGGGGTCACTGGCTTTCCTTGGATCTGATTCACAAAAGCACTCAAGATTGTAAAGCTCAAATGATATCATTTGTCCTCTCAGACTTTAATGAGTGTTAAATGCACTGATTCAACTGGAAAACGTTTTAAAAGTGTGACTCCCTCAGGCTCCAGAAACATGTGAACTGCAATAAGGATTACATTAATAGTATAGATGTAGAGCATTATTTCCAAGAGACTCTTCCATTCAGATATCAGTGTGATTTTATAAAAGGATTCTACATAAGCCAGAACGTTAAGAGCTCTCAAAAACTCAAAGGCATTATAACTTCCTGTGAAAGCATAACAATACTGAAGTGGTGGGTAAAGCCCTAGTACTGCTTAAAAGCATACAAGAAAAAAAGAAACAGTCAAACGTGCTCAGCCGCTAACCAAAAGGATGGAGGTTCAAGTCTGCCCAGAGGTGCCTGGGAAGAAAGGCCTGACAACGTATTTTAAAAATCAGCCATTGAAAACCCCACGGAAATCTTTTGCTAAAGATTTCTATGGAGAGGAGAAAAAAGGAGAAAAAAAAAAAAACCCTATGGAGCACAATTCTACTCTGACACACATGGGTGCCATGACTCACAGTTGACCGAAGGGTAAGTTTTGTTTGTTTGTTTGTTTTTAATTTGTGGTTATTAATAAAACATCCTTCCATATACCAAGACCAGAAATATGGAAATTGTCCTCCTTGTTTCTCACTCCTCATATATTTTCTTACCAATATTTGTTTTTATTCTACTCCCCTATAAATTTGACTATTATTCAAATTTGACTGTTATTCAAATTTATGCACCAACCACTAAGGTCAAAGATGAAGGAAGTGAAGATTTTTACCAACTTCTGCAGTCTGAAATTGATCAAACATGCAATCAGGATGCACTGATAATTATTGGTGATTGGAATGCGAAAGTTGGAAACAAAGAAGAAGGATTGGTAGTTGGAAAATATGGCCTTGGTGATAGAAATGATGCAGGAGATCGAATGATAGAATTTTGCAAGACCAACGACTTCTTCATTGCAAATACTTGTTTTCAACAATAGAAATGGGGACTATACACTGGAATTCAATTGACTATATCTGTAATGGAACCTGTACACTGACCAAGATGAGATGGATTGACACAATGGCTGCAACAATGGGCTCAAGCATAACAACGATCATGAGGATGGCACAGGACCGGGCAGTGTTTCATTCTGTTGTATATAGGGTTGCTATGAATCAGAACTGACTTGAAGGCATCTAACAATAGCTTACCTGTCTAAATAAGGATTCCTTCATCCTGCTGCCAGAATCCCCATTTGCAATCTCTCACCCAGATGTCTATACCAAATCCGTTGCATCGAGTCCATTCTGACTCATAGCAACCCTATAGGACAGAGTAGAACTGCCCCATAGGGTCTCCAAGGAGTGCCTGGTGGATTCGAACTGCCGATCTTTTGGTTAGCAGCCGAACTCTTAACTACTACACGATATATCCATGCATCCAGTTCTACCTTCTCTCTCTCTCCCCATTTAATTCATTCACCACATTATTATATTACTAGAGGGTTCTTTCTAAAATGCAACACTGATCTTATTACTCTCTTATTCAATATCCATAAATAATTCCCCATTGACAGAAGAAGCCCCAAGTGCTCATGTGGCAGCACAGGCCCATCTGGTCCTCGTCTCCAGACTCACCTCTTGCCATATTACTAACATCTCAGACTCAGCACTTCAACCCTAATGAACTACTTAAAGTTTCTTAAACATATATGTCTGTTTCAGAACTCTAATTTTTTACTATGCTATTGGACCACCATTGGCCTGTAATTTCCTTTTCCTCTTTGTCTACATTAAAAACATTTGTTTATCTCTAAAATCTCAGCTCAATTATAACCCCTTTTATGAAACTGTTTCTCTAGACATCTATGTCCCCAGACTAGTAAAACTGTCCACTCTTTTGTGCGTATTCTTCCATAACAACTGGAATACAGCACTATCGTAGCACCTATAATTCTCTGCTGATAATATGTTTATTAGTGTGATGGAACAAGAATTACTAATAAGAGCGTGTTCTCAGGCTTTTCCTTGCTCCCAAAATACCAAAGAGCATTTTGATCTGCCATGCCAATTTTCTTTTCCTTTTACCTCCTCAAAAATTCTTGAGGCTAAGTGGGAGAGAAGCTACACAGATCTACATAACAATATGCTGAAAGACAGTGAAGGGGAGGTAGGACGAAAGACTGCCAAGCAGCAGGCTGGGGACAGAGGAAATAAACACTGTCCTTTTATTTTTCTCCTGACTGACAGTCTCTTTAGGTGCCTACCAGTAGCAAAAATCAACTAAAAATGAGAGAGCAAGGAAGTCCAGGTGAGGCAATCATACACAACACCTGCTCTGGCATAGAACAGGGTGAAGCAGGGTCAAGGGGGCATAAACAGAATATCCAGCATAAGCAAGCATCTCTTATGATAGCTTTGTAGGAGTAACCTACAGCAACACTTCCTGAGTCTCATGGATCTCATTCGGTCACTACCTTTTCCTAAATGAACCACAACAGTCAACCTCTGAACCTGCGGTGAGATAAAGTTCCCTGGAAATGCAAAGACTATATTGCACAAAGGTGAATGCCTGAGCAATGAATCAGAGTAGTTTTAGAAGGAGGAGGGGGTGGATGCTGGGCTGTTATAAACACCAAGTGTCCACCATAGAACTCAATACATGAAAGTAAATGATCTAATGAATACGAAACGTTGATTCTAAGTCTAGTTTACACTTATAGGAACACAATGCTGTATAGAACTTTAGAATACTAAAACATGTTTATGAGGTATGAAATAGGAATTAATCCTTATTCAATGTCACCTATGTATCTGTAGCATTATGTCTATTACATAATTTAACATTCATACAAGCCAGATAATTTAAATAACTTATCCAAGTTCACTTCATTTTACAGTTTTTTTTTTTTTTTTTTTGGTAAACATAAAATTTCTTCATCTTGCCTGTAATTTCTCCTAACTTCCAACTGAGATGTTCATAAAGACCTTTTAGTAATTTTTTGTTACTTTAGAAAGCACATACTATAATCCATTTCCAAATACAAGTTCGTTGTGATTACGCAAAGGTAATTAAAATTTCTTAGTGATTCGGTTTCCCTTTCAGTGGTTAAATTAGTCCATTGTTATTTCTTCAAATCCACCAAAATGTTTATTGGTGATGTCAGGGTTATGATTCCATCATTCTCCTGTCTATGGAATAGCACTTCCCAAATATATTCTGCGAATGCTTGTCCATTACTATGCTCAGACTAGGTATTATGGATTGAATTGTGGCCTTTCCAAACTATGTGTTGTAAATCCTAACTTCTATGCCTGTGACTGGAGCCATGGTGATGCAGTGGTTAAGCATTAGACTTCTAACCAAAAGGTTGGCAGTTTGAATCCACCAGCTGCTTCTTGGAAACTCTATGGCGCAGTTCTACTCTGTCCTATAGGGTCACTATGAGTCTGAATTGACTCAACAGTGATGCGTTATGGGATGCCTGTGGTTATAATCCCATTTGGGAATGGGTTTTCTTTCTTATGTTAATGAGACAAGATTAGTGTAGGGTGTGACTTAAACTGATCTCTTTTGAGATATAAAAGAGATTAAACAAACAAGCAAAAGAAGCAGAGATAGGGAAAGAGAGATACCAAGCCACATTAAGCTCATGCAGGAGCAGAAGCTCAAAAGAGACACGGAACTTCCTTCAGTACCAACAGAGACAGAAAGCCTTCCCCTAGAGCCAGCACCTTGAATTCAGACTTCTAGCCTCCTAAATTGTGAGAAAATAAATTTCATTTTGTTAAAGTCATCCACTTATGGTGTTTCTATTATAGCAACACTAGATAACTAAGAATTTGATGCTGAAAGAGTGGGGTGCTTCTCTAACAGATACCTAAAATGTAGAAGCAGTTTTAGAATTGGGTAATGGGTAGAGACTGGAAGATTTTTAAGGTGCGTAATAGTAAAAGCCTAGACTGACTTAAAGAGATTGTTGGTAGAATTATGGACATCAAAGGCAATTCTGGTGAGGGCTAAGAATGAAATGAGAAGAGATATAGAGAAAGTCTGTATCATCTTAGAGAATACATATGGTGCCAGCAACAGAATGTTGCTTGAAATGTGGATGTTAAATGTGCTTCTGGTGAGGCTTTAAAAGAAAATGATGAACATGTAATTGGACAATGGAAGAAGGGCGATGCTTTTCATGCAGTGGCAAAGAACTTGTCTGAATTATGTTCAAGTATTTGGTGGAAGGTAGAATTTATAAATGATGAACTTGGATATCTGGCCAATGAGATTTCTAAGCAAGATCTTAAAGGGGTATGTGATTTCTCCTTACCACTTATAGTAAAATGTGAGAGAAAAGAAATGAACTTAAAGGTGAACTATTCAAAATGAAAACAGAACTTAAAGATTGGGAAAATTATGTTGTATAAACTAACATGTGTCCTAGAATGTTCTCTGAGGACATGGATACACAGTCTTTTGTTAAAGAGATTAAGCATGTGACGGATGGATCTAACCAACTACCACAGCAGAAAACCAATCAGCTTAGACTGAAGGGAACAGAGAAAGGACGAAAGGAAAGAACACTGTCTGCCTCTTGGAATTAAACAGGCAGAAAACAGGCCAAAAAGAGCTACATCTGTTGTCCTCCAAGAATAGAAAAGGACCATCCCTGAAGCAGCTGGGAGATCAGCAGAACTGTTGGAAGGAGCAGGGGCCACGATCTCCTGAATCTCAAAGGGTGGGACCACAGCTTCCTAGGTTTCAAAGAGTTGAATCTTCACCAGCTCAGTTCCAGAGTGTGGGGCTGCTGTTAAGGTGTGCCAGGGGGATGGGGCCACTGCCCAAAGCTGAGGGGGCAGGGTTGCCATGCCCAAGGAGAAGAAGAACAGGGCCTGCCCCATCCAAGGGGTTGGGGTTACCACTCAGTGGACTAGGAGAAAGGGGCCACCTAAAACCGAGGGAGCAGAGTTGCCATCCCGGAGGGCCTGGAAGGTGGAGCTGAAACCCAGGGGCCAAGGGGCCTCCACCCAGTATCCAGAGGGCATGGCCAACATCTAGAGTCTGGAGGCCCTGATGGCCTTAGAGAAGAGAGGATTATTTTCAAGCCTTGAGAGCTAATGTAATTTGCTCTGCTGGGTAATGGACTTGCTTGGTGCCTGTTATCCATTCTTTCCCTCCAATTTCTCCCATTTGTAATGGAAATATCTATCTTGTGCCTGTTCCACCATCGTACAATGGAAACAGATAAACTGTAATCTAGATTTCACTCGTTCACAGATGAAGAGGAATTTTGCCCCAGGATAATATACACCTAAACTCTCACCCGTATTTGATTTAGATGATTCAGAAGATGAGATTTTGGACTTGGAGTGGATTTAAGACTTTTGGGATGATATGATGGGATGAATGTGTTTTGCACGTGACAAGGAAATGAATTTTGGGGAGCCAAAGGGTGGAATGTTATGGATTGAATTGTGTCCCCCCAAAAAATGTGTTGTAAATCTTAACCTCTATGCCTGTGGTTATAATCGAGCTTGGGAATGAGTTTTCTTTCTTATGTTAGTGAGACAGGATTAGTGTAGGGTATGTCTTAAATCAATCTCTTTTGAGATACAAGAGAGATTAAACAACCAATCAAAAGAAGCAGAGATGGAGAAAGAGAGATTCCAAGCCACATGAAGATCACCCAGGAGCAGAAGCTCAAAAGAGGCAAAGACCTTCCTTCAGCGCCAATAGAGAAAGAAAGCCTTCCCCTAGAGATGGCACTCTGAATTCGAACTTCTAGCCTCCTAAACCATGAGAATATAAATTTCTGTTTGTTAAAGCTATCTTTGAGGCAGTTCTGTTATAGCAGCATTAGATAACGAAGACATTAAACCAAAATAAAACAAAAAACAAACCCTTTGCTGTACAGTTGATTCGGACTCATAGCAACCCTATTAAGGACAGAGTAGAACTGCCCCATAAGGTTTCCAAGGAGCGGCTGGTGGATTCGAACTGCTGACCTTTTGGTTAGCAGCCAAACACTTAACCAATATGCCTCCAGGACCCCTAACTAAGACACTAGGTATGGGAAATTGTGTTATAAAATTTCAGTGGGTCTCTTTACTCCAGAACTTCCCAGAGCCCTTAAATAATATTCATTTTGAATATGAAGAAAACATGCTATGCAAAGTTTTTGAAATTTATTTTATCATTGAATATTTTTTCCATAGAAAATCCACTAATATTTACCAGGAGTAGTGCTCCTTATAACAGGAGTTAAAATGTATCAGGAGAGAACTGTCTCCTCCCTTTGTCATTTAATCACCAAAAGAAGTTAATAAGAAACAGAGGCTTTATATGTTAACATGTCCACAGTTTGAACCTAATTTGAAGCTTTCTAAAACATACATAGTCCATATAATTGAAAATCATAAATATACAATTTGACTATTTCATTGTTACATCATGTCTTTTTTATTTTAAATTAAACATGTGGGTATTTTGTGATATACAATATCTACATTTTATTGTGTCTCTTCACAATTTTTCTCTCCCACTGATCCTCCAAAAAGCCCCTTTTAATGACTTTCTATGAGGAAAAACAATCAGTAGATCATTGGTACTACCTTTTCAAGGCTTGCTCTAGAATAAGTCTAATAGAGGATATTTTCAAAGCATTTTTATTCCAAGTCAGAATTTTCAAAACTTGTGATGTATTTCATATCTTCAGGGATGACTTACATTCATCATGTGAGGATGTATTGTTGTTTTGGCTATTTTAATGCTGTTTGTGCAATGCCTTCTGAATATGGTGGGTAAACACATTGGTAATACCATTCTTGACCAAATACAAAGTTTGATCATAAACATGTAAAATTGTGAGTATTGGCCATTTTGGAAAGCATGTATTAACTATGGGAGCATTGACTCAAGCATATTTCATTCCATTGCAAACATTCATTTGGCAGAATCAGCACTAGTAAGTGTTCTAGAAATGTGGTCTCAAGATTTTTTTTAAACTTTTGTTATAGAAAAGTTTTGTAAACTTTTGTTACATTAACAAATTAGAATACAAATAAAGACATATTCCTTTAATTATTCAAATTAACATGGCTTTGAACTCCTATCTCTAATACTGAAGGAATTTTATTTTTCTCTCAGTTGTCTCTTCACCAGGAATATCGTTCGGTACAAAAAGGCCAGTTTAGACAGTCTGGTCAGTCCACAGGTTGTCCATGGTGTCACCCTGCCCTGGCCCATCACTTACTGGTACTATGTCCAGCAGGGGCATCCTATAGCAGGAGTGCCTGCCCCAACTCTTAGAACTTTGTTAATCAGCTCTTTTAGTTTTCACAAGCAACTTTCACCGGGGCATGGGCTCAAGATCAAAGATGGGTACTTGCTTCCCATTTGTATAACTAACAGGCCATTTTAGCGACTTGCTGAAAGCAAGGCCAGTGAGCTCCAAAGGTAATTGAAATCATCACCCAGAGCCAAAATTGCAACATTCTTTATTGTAAATTTCTGTTCCCAACCAGAGAAAAAAGGAGGTTTCTCTTTACAGGAACACGACCACACTCCTTTGTTCTAAAATCACTATCAAGATTATGAAAGAGAGAGCACGTGAAATTATATAGTCAAATTTGACTCATAGCAGAAATTGTTCATGTTTTGTATCATGAAGCAATGTTGTCTGACTGGTACATGCCGAATATGTTGTTATAAAATCATAGAACATTAAAGCTAAAAGAGGCATTTAGTATTTTCTAGTGTGCTTATGGATGAAGAAATGAGAAATATAAGCACAAATGTTTATTCAATAAGGAAATAATGTAATTCTGAAGTTATATTAAATATTTAATATATATAGTAAAAAATATATCAGCAACTCTCAAGATTCATAAATAAGATGGATCTAGATGTTCACGCTAAGATTTAAAAAAAAAATCACAAACATTTCAAGAGAATAAGAAAATGGATGGTATATGGATTAAACAAAAAAAACCTTGCCATCTCGTCAATTCCAACTCATAATGACCCTATAGACAGAGTAGAATTGCCCCACAGGGTATCCAAGGAGTGGCTAGTGGAGTCAAACTGCTAACCTTTTGGATAGCAGCTGAGCTCTTAACCACTGTCCCACCAAGGCTCCTACATGGACTTAAGATGCCAAATATAATTAATATTGAATCAGACAGGATCAACTTTAGGTAAAACTGTTTAAAATAGTAGGTATTTAAAAATACACCTTTAAAATGTTTTTATATCTCATTTAAAAAAAACAACAAATTGAATCCCAAGGTGAGTCCATGACTCCTCTCCCTGTTGTGCTCAGGGCCAGGGCAGATAGGACAGGCCCGAGGTTTCCAGAGCAGGACCTGAGCCCTTGGTTTCTGGGTGAGAGGTGCCCAGATGACTGTCCCCATGAGTAAGGTCACAAGAAGAGACTGCTGGTGACTCTAGAGTTCTGGTTCTGGGTGCGTGAGTGTTCGTAAGTGTGTCTGGGAGGTTGAGATTCTGTAAGATCACCTCTATTGGCAGATAGGGCCCTATGAGAGGTGGAAGGGGTTGAGATCACCTCCGTCAGCTTACAGGAGTTATTCGTTTACTGTGGTTTTGTGTCTGTCCTGTCCATTTGTTTACTGTGCTTCTATGTCTGTCCTGTCCGTTGTCTGTGTGTAACTAGTATTATACCATCTACTTGGGCACCCTGATTAGGCTGTTAAGAGAAAGCTTCAGAGAGAAGAAAACCAAAAGCTTGAAACTTCTGGCTTAACAGCTTTGATAAATAAGCCTGGATTTCACCCCCTACTACTGATTCACTGGTTTGGGGTTCATATTTAAAAACACTATAAGTATACTAGAAGTAAATTAGAATTTCAGTGGCGACTTTGGGAAAATTAGCTTTCACTTGTGTTGTCCGTTTTTTCCTTTAGGGAACTTTGCTTGATGCTCAGGTTTTGTCAAGATGTCTAACATTCCTCCATCTGAGGCTCCAGCAAGTTAATAAGTTTTATCTAGAACCTGTTTTTTCCATTGAAATGAGTCGATCTTATCAAAAAATTGCTAAGTACACTTTATGAAACTAGGATCCACATATTCTTTTTTGTGTACTATTGTCTGGTGAGTTTATGTGGTCTTTCTGTCTCCTTTTTTCCTGAAAGAGCTTTGGTATTTACTGGGTAGATAGCCTTTCAAAATGCCTCCATCAACTTAAAGATATGTAAATGTCTTAGCTCAAGGGAAGCTTTTGAAAGACCCTTTCCAGCTAGGTGGAGACTCTTTTAAGACAAAAGATAAGGAAAATTGCTGCTTTGCTATAGTTATCAGAAATTGAGTGGATCCTGATAATAGAACTGTAAACAAGTTCTCTCTCTATTATGGGGGAACTCTAAGAAGTCAAACAATATAAATCACAATAAGACACACCTAAAATGGCCTGGAAAAATGTTTCCAGCAGTAGTCAGAGGCTTAAAGTTATATCCATATCAATGAATTGGTCGATTAAACCAGTTAATAAAATCGTTAAGGGCTAAAAATTAGGTTGGGAAAAATATGAGAAATAGTAAAAGCTGAATAAAAACTTGGAATGTTTTAAACAGACTTTCTTTCAACAACAGCTATGTTTTATGGTATACAGGCTTAAAATAATTCCCAGTACATTTTAGGTAACTTACTGATGTTAAACTGAGTTAATGGATATTTGTTATAATTTAAGCTTATATACTTTGGCTTTTTATGCCACAAGAGGAAGGATACACAGATATACATACAGATATATATATATATTTAAGCCTGCTAATGAGTGTTCATTTTTGCCATTTAAAGGGATGCACTATAAGAGGTATGCAACAAAGACAACGTTTAAGAGGTTTATTGAAAAAGAAATTTATTTGATACTGTCAGGTTTTATCTGACTAAAGTTTAGTGATTTAATTTATGATATTTTTTGGAATTTTAATGTTAAGTGGCGTATAAAACAAAGAATTGGGTTTCTTGCTGTTAAAATAACAAAATTTTCTTTGATTTCTGAGTTAAAGGGTTAATTTATTTTTTGTAATCTGCCTTGAAGACAAAGGTTTGGCCTCTCATTAGAATAAGATTCCTGAGTCTGAATACTAAGCTGTATGGCTTTTAGAAAAGAAAGCTAAGGTTTTTACTTTAAGATCTTTGGTTAAATAACTTAACTATTGTTTCACAGTGACCTATAATATATATTATTATGTCTTTATTGCTAACTTAGTTACAACTTTTTCTTTTTGAATCTAGCAACATCAAAGCCAATGGTTTGACTGGGGAATTCACATCATTTACCTATGAAGTTTTTTTATTACAGTTCAGGTATTTAGAGATTTGATAATCTTGGTATATTCTTGGTATATCCTGACTATATGGTATTTTGTCTCAAAATTATTATGTATTACATCTGAAGCTCTTTGAATATGGTTAATGGTTATATTTAGAAATATTTTTATCTAAAGTTTTTTTTTTTTAACTGGTTTTATTTGGCCTTTATATTGCACTTGTAATTAACTTCTATCAGGTCTTTCACTATTAAGAGCATTATTTTTATAAGTTAATCATGGCCATATTAAGTTTTGTCATCTGCAGATAAGTTTTTACTTTGCTGATTTGCTGGAAACGTTTGACCAAAATATCTCAACGAAAAGATGGACTATGTTGTACTTGCTAAAGGACTGTGACTAGTCTCAGTCAAGATTTCCAAAACTTTTATACAGAAGCTGATGAGTTCACAAACTGTGGCTGATCCAGAAGTCACACAGAACAGAAATTAACTACATAAGACTGAGTAAAGCGAAAGGAAACTACGGGATTTATGTGAGAATATTGCTGATGTTTTAAGGTCCTACTTTCTGGATATAAGAAATCATTTTCCTTTCTCCTAAAGTATCTAACTCATGGGTTTAGATATCGTAACTCTTGAATTAGAAGTTCTGTTGGTAAACTTAGCAAAGTTGTAACTATCATAACCAGAGAAGTGTCTGAAATTTGAGCTACGATTTTACAAAATAGAATAGTATTAGCCTTCCTGTTAGTCTCTCAAGAAACAGTTTGTGCCTAAATAGATAAATGTTGCTATATTTATATATTTATATAAATACTCAATCTGAGGTTTTGCAAAATTTAGTTGCTGTTGAGGCACATGAAAAGCAGTTACTGATGCTGCTTATGCATAAACAAACACCTACTATCGGGAGAGGCCCATCTATCCCAGCCAAATCTCCTCTAGGCTACATCCTAACAAACTGGAGGGGATATAGCTATGAGCCCATGACAAGAAAGAAAATGATATGCTTATGTAACAATGTATGACCCCAATACCAGCTGGAAGACCAGAAACATTGTGTCCAAAAGGGGTCTTTGGCTCACCGCATGATTTTTCAGCTTGAATTGTTTTGTAGGAAAAATGGGACAAAGTTCCCTATATTCAATGTTTCATGTCTCTCTATCAACCTTTAAATCCCTCTAACCAGGTTCTTTTCCAGGCAAAGCTGAAGGCAAAAGTGCTTCCTGAATCCTCACTGGAGGGTCCCCTCTTAGAAGGAATAGCCCCGATAACTGCTTCATCTCCACCTGCCATATGAAGGTGCAGCAGAAGCCAACAGGTAAGGTCAAAGAATGACGGCACAGGCCCCCACAGAAAGGACTGAGAGAAACTGATGAAGGAAGGGAATCAGGAAGTAAGAGTCTGACTTCATTGGGTATGGTCTCCCCCGCCTACACACACCCGTCACGGTACTGTTTTCGGTGAGGGTACTGCCGAGGCTTGGGCGGGGCGATTTCCTCTGAGAAAAATTCCAGCCGAAGGAGGAACAATGTTACATAATCCTTTCTCTACCTCCGACTTGTATAATTAAAAGAATCACAATCCTCCTTATTGGAGTAACCCAAATAGGATGGCGGAGTTGTTTCTTTCCATTTTCTACAGATCCCGCCTGAAAACGCATGCGCCTTGCAGGTGACACTGTTGCAAGAAGAAATAGTGACACTTAGTGGCATTCCTTTCCATATTCAACAAAAGGTAAATCCAGAGGTCTGGGCATAAGAAAGGCCTGGGAGAGCCAAGTCAGCTGCACTGGTTAAAATTACTTTAAAACCCGGAGCACCTATTATAAACCAGAGGCAATATCCCCTCCGCAAGGAAGCTTTGGAAGGGATCGCACCATTGGTGCATAGATACATAAAAACTGGACTTCTAAAATTTTGCCAGTTTCCGTTCAACACCCCATCTTACCGGTGTTAAAACCGGGGACAAGAGAGTATCGGTCTGTTCAAGACCTAAGAAAAATCGACCAAATACTAGAGGACATTCATCCGATTGCGCCAAACCCATGTACCCTCTCGGGTACTATACCCAGTCAGCGTGCTTGGTTTTCAGTACTGGACTTGAAAGATGCCTTCTTTTGCATTTCTCTATACCCCGAGTCTCAGCCTCTATTTGCCACTGAATGGACTGATATTAAGACAGGGAATTGCTGTGGGGGTATTAACTCAAACCCCAAGACCAGCTAGGCAAAACAGCCAGACAACGTGGCCTGGGGATGCCCCCCTTGTCTTGGAGCCGTGGCTACAGCATGTGACCTGTTACAGGAAGCCAAGAAATTCACCCTTGGACCAAAGGTAGCAGTAAACACACCACATACAGTTTTGCCTCTTTTGGAACAAAAGGAGGATTTTTGGCTCATGGGAGGACAGATGGGAAAATGTCAGGCAATCTTGTTAGACAACTCAAATGTGGTTCTGAAGGCAGTCTCCTCCCTCAATACTGCCACATTGCTGCCTATTTCTGAAGATGCCCCGGTACATGACTGCCTAGAGATAGTTGAAGGAGTTTATTCTAGCAGACCAGATCTCTCAGATGTTCCCTTGACTGAGCCAGAGATAGAAATGTATATAGATTGCAGTAGCTTTCTATATGAAGGATACCACAAGACAGGATACGCGGTGGTGACACGAACTGAAGTCTTAGAGGCAGCTCCGCTTCCTGCTGGCACTTAGGCTCAAAAGGCTGAACTCATAGTCCTCAGGCAGGCCCTGCAACTAGGAACAGGAAGACGCATAACTGTATACTGATAATAAATATGCCCATCTGTTCCTTCACTCTCATGGTGCATGGTAGAAAGAAAGGGGACTTCTGACATGTGCCAAAAAAGAAATAAAACATGTACCAGAAATCCTAGAACTCCTCAAGGCAATCAATCACCCCCTTCAGGTGGCAGTGGTATAATGCCCCAGACACCTGGAAATTTTAAATATCCACTAATTTTTGTGGACACCTACTCAGGGTGGGTGGAGGCTTTCCTTTGTCAAACTGAACAAGCCCAAGAAGTGACCAAGGCATTACTCAAAGAAATCATACCCCCTTTTGATCTTCCAATCTCAGTAAAGAGTGACAACAGGAGAGCTTTTATGACAACAGTCACCAAAGAAGTCAATAAGGTTTTAGACATAAATTGGAAATTAAACTCAGCCTGGAGACCACAATCGACTGGAAAGACCAAAAAGATGAACCATACTCTGAAAAAGTCCTTGGCGAAATTTTGCCAGGAGACAAGCTCCACTTAGATACAAGTTCTCCCCATTGCCCTTCTCAGAATCTGGGTAGCACCTCGAAGTGGGCTCAAGTTGAGCCCTTATGAATTAATACACAGTAGACTATTCCTGAAAAAGTCGACTTTCCCTCACCTCGGTGATGACCGAGATAGAGAAAAGAGACTGGGTCTGTTCTCTGAGAGCTGTCATAAACACTGTTAATCAGTATGCTTCTTCTTGTTTGTCTTTTCCTTCTGACACTCCCCTCCACAGGTTCCAATCAGGTCCTGTTGAAAACCTGGAAGAATCAACCCCCGGAAGATCAACTGGCCCCTCAGTGGGAGGGACCTTTTGAAGTTCTCCTGACCACCCACTCATCTCTGAAATTAACAAGAGTAGCCACGTGGGTGCATCACTCAAGAGTAAAAGCAGCCCCGCCAGAAGAAGAGAAAGAAGCAGAAAACAAAGGGCCACCATACTCGTACTCCAATTCAGGGCCTGAAGTACAAGTTCAAGAAGCTTACAGTACAATGATTTTGACCTTATTTCCCTCTATCTTTCTATTTTTCCAGGAGACCTTGACAGAAAAGGTGCCAGTGATCCTATAGGCAAAGGGGACATTGACCCTGCAGGCTGGGGCACTCTGACCCTCCCGTGTGTAGTCTCAACCCTAACTCCAGTAGGTCCAGTCAAGTGGGCCATAGAAGAGCCCAAAAGATGAACCTTAGGAATAGTGATTATTCTAGTTTGTTTTTGTGTTCCCTGTTTTATAAGGATATTAACAAAAAGAACTACAAATATAAGGCTAGAAAAATTTTTAACCCTGGTAAGTCGGTATGCCCCCTTTTCAAGCTCTGGGGATGAATGTCATCAAGTCACCAAGATGCAGCCAATTTCCACTCTAACTCACCCCCTCGCCTATGGCCCCTAGTCGATATTAGGAGGTTTCTCACCCCAGCTGATGCCCCTAAGCAGCAAGAAGTAGCCAGAAAAGAAACAACGCCCTGTTTCCCAAGATTGAGAAACTTCCAATAAAAGAAGGGATAGGAAGAGGCTGCACAGGCCCTGCTCACTATTATTTACTCCCCATTGCTAACTGCCACATTGTCTCATGATCTTGTCTTTCCCTCCGGTTCCAGTGTCTACAAAAGGTTTAAGATTAACTGATGTTCCTCCTTGGAGGGTGGAAAACAAGTGATAATGATCTAAGGATGAAAAACCGAACAAAGCACCCATTTTGTGACAAGAAAACCAGGATGTCACCGGATAACCCCCAAGAATATTAGTAAAAGATTAACTTATCTGAGACATGACCACCTCAAGGGGGAATGAACACAAACTTCTAAAACCCATAATCCTGTCCCTGTAAAAGCCTTCAGCCGATCCCCAGTGGGGGAGAAGGGGTTTTTTTTTTTTCTTTTTTTTCTTTTTTTTAAGGAATCTGTTCCCCTCTGTCTCCTATGTATCGCTATATAATAAAACTCTTGCTGTTCACCTCACCCATGTCTCAGAATTGGCTATTGTGGCAGTCGGCTCCAATCCACGTTATTGTGGTAACAGATGTTTTGAAAACTTATTATAATTAAGTACAAAAATAATTTATGTTTTTATATAAAATGGAGGTAGAGCCTAAACTCAGATCATTAAAAACCAATTTTCACTGACATGGTTGTTTCATGGGACTTCAGAAATTTGTATGGGACTCAGGACAATGATTCGTTATGTAGACCTGTACCAGATATTACTGATTCTGTAGCCTCCCGTGCCTGTTCAATGTCCCGTGCCTGTTCAATGTCAGCAGAACATCAAATGATAGACAACTCAACAGAACTTCATAAAATACCATCTACAGACCAGCATGTCTTGTTGAGAGTTACTGCTACCAATGTATGCAAGTGTCTGTTACCAGAAAAAGAAAAGAATCTTGAGCTACTCAGCCAATTTGATATGCTCAGTTTGTTTACAAATTAATTTTAATTTCTCTGAAAATTCAAAAATATTTAAGTTCCATTTATTTTCAGGTAATTATTATTTAGTTCATCACCATATCGGGAAGATGCTTGAACTGCATTCCTATAAATTCATTGGGCTCTTTAATTTTTCAAAAACAAAATTGCATTTCTACAAACTATAGCAACCCAATTCTGACATGACTACTAATGACCCAGACTCTTCAGGAATCAAGGTTTTGGTCTCCCCACCAGGCAAAAAACCAAAACAGTTTAGGTGCTTGCTAAGGGCCTAGGGAACACGGAATGGGTGGTGGAAGAAGGTAATTCTAAATACCAGTTATGGACACTTGACCAACTGCAGAAACAAGGACTGTAATTGTTATGAGTATTTCTGCTTTGTATGTGTGCATCAAATATTTTTGTTTTCTTCATTTATAAAATATAAGATGTAAACGGGGCTAGTGTGTTTTCAGTTGTATGCATGTAAGTTGTATCATGTTAGGTGCAAGTATGACTTTGTGATTGTCTTTATTCAGAGATTATGTATGATTTAAGGAAATGTGTACATGTGCCAAGTTTACAAGGGGTGGACTGTGATGGTTAAGATTGTGTGTCAGTTTGGCTGGGCCGTGATTCTCAGTGTTTATATGTGATCACTCCCATGATGGGATCTGCTGTGAGTAGCAAATCAGTTGAAAGGTAGTTTCCTTGGGCGTGTGGTCTGCATCTGAATATAAGCAGACATTCTGGCTTTTTGCTCACTCTGGATCCTGCAGCTGCCTCCTGTTCATCTGACCTCTGGTTCTTGGGATTTGAGCTACCAGCTTATCTGCCAATCTTGGGATTCATTGATCTTCACAACCTGTGAATAGGAGCCCTGCTCTCAGACCTGCTGATCTTGGGTTCACCAGCCCCTGCAACTACGTGAATTGGGAGAAGCCTCTATCCTAATTCACGGACTTGGGACGTTCCAGCCTCTACAATCCCATGAGCCGTATCCTTGATATAAATCTCTCTATATATGTATT
>NW_004444104.1:371973-373293 GCF_000243295.1 Trichechus manatus latirostris
TGCAACAATGGGCTCAAGTATAACAACAATTGTGAGGATGGCGCAGGACCAGGCAGTGTTTCGTTCTGTTGTACATAGGGTTCCCTGCTATGAGTCGCAACTGACTCGACGGCACCTAATAACAACACACCTTGACTTATAAAATTGCAAAATCTGCTTTCCTTTTATTTTCATTTTCCTGGCATACCTATGCACA
This sequence comes from Trichechus manatus latirostris, assembly GCF_000243295.1. Taxonomy (NCBI): domain Eukaryota; kingdom Metazoa; phylum Chordata; class Mammalia; order Sirenia; family Trichechidae; genus Trichechus; species Trichechus manatus. Next base: position 372,170 of record NW_004444104.1, read on the forward strand.
TCCTTTTATTTTTAACCTTTCTGAGGTGCAGTTGTCACTGTTAAAACAATAATATATATAAATATTGTAATATTTATATATACAATCTATATTATAATAAATATATATTTATATATACAACACATATCTAAATGTATATATAATTCAAGCCTGAAACTTCTGAAGTAGATGGTTTTTAAATATGAGTTTTGAAAAACAACATAGTTTTGTGATTCAGTTTGTATGTTTTAATATGACGAATACATTTGGTTTTAGCGGTGTCCTGTGTATATTATATGCATTGATTGTATGTATATTTTAAACGTCTTTGACTATGTGGTCTATTTTCCTTGTTTTTTAAATTTTTACTCCTAACTTAGTTAAAAGTTTGTAATTTTTTGTCTTTTTTTTTATTACCTTTATACTCACAACTTTAAATAATACCCTTAGCCCCTGTCATGGATTGAACTGTGTTCCCCAAAAATATCTGTTAACTCGACTAGGTCAGCATTTCCAGTATTGTATGATTGTCTACCATTTTGTCATCTGATGTGATTTCCTCATGTGTTGTAAATCCTATCACTATGATGTAATGAGATGGATTAGTGGCAGTTATACTGATGAGATCTGCAAGATTAGATACTGCCTTAAGCCAGTCTCTTGAGATATAAAAGAGAGAAGCAAGCAGAGAGGCATGGGGACCTCATACCACCAAAAAAGCAGTGCCTGGAGCAGAGTGCCTACTTTGGACCTGAAGTCCCTGCACTGAGATGCTCTCAGTCCAAGAGAATATTGATGACAGGACTTTTCTCCAGAGCCAACAGACAAAGCCTTCCTCTGGAGCTGACACCCTGAATTTGGACTTGTAGCCTACTAGACTGTGAGAGAATACATTTCTCTTTGTTAAAACCATCCACTTGTGGTATTTCTGTTATAGCAGCACTAGATAACTAAGACGTTCCTATTAAAAGCAACAATATAATTAGCTAGTAATATCTTCTCCTGCCATGCCCAATTTAATAGTATTACCTTTTTCAGAAGATCCCTAGGTGGCAAAAAGGATTTGCACTCGACTACTGATCTAAACACAACTGGACCAATAAGCAGCATCATGATAAACAGAGACAATATTGAAGTTGTAGTAT
>NW_004444104.1:381869-382836 GCF_000243295.1 Trichechus manatus latirostris
GCATCTAATATTCTGTAAAAGCAATATAATCTAAACAAATGGTGACAAAGGAGTTTTCTAACATAAATCATTGTTGTTATTGTGTGCTGTCAAGTCGATTCTGACTCATGGTGACCCCATGTGACAGAGTAGAAATTCCTCAACGGGTTTCCTAGTCTAAAATCTTTATGGGAGCAGATAGTCAGGTATTTTCTTCCGTGGAGTAGCTGGTGGGTTCAAACCACCCACCTTTTGGTTAGCAGCCAAGTGCTTAACCATTGTGCCATCAGGGCTCCTTTTAATATAAATATAAATAAGTAAAAATGATTATATTTAACTTAGGCTAATATATTTTTAGCCAAAATGTAAGTAAGAAATAGAAATGGCAACTGCTTAAAGGAATTGACAATTACTATCCCTTATCTCAGTTTTGGAAACCCTGATGGCATAGTGGTTAAGAGTTTGGCTGCTAACCAAAAGACTGGCAATTCGAATCCACCAGGCGCTCCTTGGAAACCCTATGGGGCAGTCTTACTCTGTCCTACAGGGTCTCTGTGAGTCAGAATCAACAGCAACAGGTTTTGTTTTTTTGGTTTTATCTCACTTTTGGGACTTACGATAGAGAGAGGTAATATATGGAAGTGGAACTATTATAAAACAAATCACAAATATTAACAATCTAACATGACCAGCTAAGTAAGTTACATTGGTTATTTTCAGCACTGATGTTATATTAAATCACTTGTCAAAATGGTTGTATGTATTAGCTTTTTATGATGTTTAAATGCCTTAATTCATTACACGAATTGCAAGAAAATGTCTCTATTTAAAATTAAAATATGTTTTTTCTATATTTAAAACTGACAAGTCAAGCTTAACTAGACAAAAATATCTTTCAAGGATCATTGATGTTTTCAAATATCCATTATTTGATAATTCACATTAAAAGGAGAAATTTTGGCAATTATTTACAATTAAGATTTTTCAT
>NW_004444104.1:385053-386582 GCF_000243295.1 Trichechus manatus latirostris
CGTACAATGTTGTAGCGGTATTGTGTGCTAGATACTGAAAACACAGAGATGAAAAAAACACAGATCTTTTCCTTTTGGAATTTTACTCCCAGACCTTTGTGGGGGAAAATAATTTACCTAAGAAGAAAGGAGAAAATTTTCAGTTGTACATTTTGCTTCTTGTTAGTGAAAGTACCAGTAGAATTATTTTTTGACCTGACAAGTTGTTGTTTAATTAGGATGAATCCCTGATATCTGATAGTAAGTTAGTTTTTAGGTAACATTTCCTTTGCATATCATACTTTCCTTCGTACCACTTATATTGCATATTTATTTTATATAATGAAAAAATGTAATAAGAAATAATTATATTTAGTGTCTGTTTAAAGTACTTTTCAGATTATAAGCTTTGTGAGGACAGATAACAGATTTTAATCATTATATTCCAAGGACCTAGAACACAGGAATGCGTATCTATTAGAAAACCATGAAGAGTATAAAATATATTCTTGATTATTTAAAATAATAATTTATCAGAATCATTCTGAGCAAATGCTAAAATGTATTACTATGTAACACTCTTTTTTAAATGAATAAAAGAAAAATTATAAATCACATTTAAAAAGTATTTTCAGCTAGTTATTAATGTATATAGGAATGTTACTGAATTCTACTCATATCTCTTTATTAAGATTTTTTCAGTTTATTTTGTTTGAATATTCTACATATACAGTTAATACATATAAAAATTATGAAATTTGCTTTTTCCCCATATTTATTCCTGTATATCTTTTTCACATCTTAGTACATTAGCAAAACTATGAAAGCATATTAAATAAAAATGGTAATAGTGACAATATTATTTACCTCCATCAGAGATTCATAGTATCTTTTAGTCCTCTGTTCTGTGATATAGGCAAATACTGATGGTCAGCTCCTGTATTTTTCAGCAAATGGTGCTGAGACACAGAGTTTAGAAAAAATTAGAGTTACATTCTTGGTCTCGCGATAAACTCCTGATTGGAAATTTTGTGGGTTAAATATTTAAGGGTAAATATTAAGCCATAAAGAAATACATAGCTAATACTTTAGGATCTCTGGAAGAAAAGGAAACAAATGTCAGCTTCAACTCTATAAAAATTAGAGACAAAATATATATTAAAAAAAATCCTTACTCATCTGACACAGGCTGGGCATCATGTCCTCTTATGGCATTGTCCAAATGTTGACTCTTTCTGGAGCACACTTGTGGATTCTTCAGAGGCTCCTACAGGCAAGGATCTCTGTGCTGTGCTATTTTCTGACCTGGGCAATGCACTCTCTGGCTGATGTCTTGCAATCAACCCTCAGACACTCTTACTCAGAGAGGAGGCTGCTGTAATGAAGGATGCCTTAGGCTTAGCAACTAATCTATGGCATCTAATTGGCCCATAGAAAATATACGGATCCTTGCTTGACAAAACAGAGGAAGTGTAGTTTGCTTGCTATCTTGTACTGCTCCAGTCAGACTACAGACTTCAAAATTCTCTGTCTAGGAAGTGACACCAGAG
>NW_004444104.1:388476-389335 GCF_000243295.1 Trichechus manatus latirostris
GCTAATTCCATCTCATCAGCATCATGGAGTTAGGATTTACAACATATAGGAAAATCACATCAGATGACAAAATGGTGGACAATCACCCAATACTGGGGATCACGGCCCAGCAAAGTTGACAGATATTTGGAGGGACGCAACTTAATCCATAACACACCTTACCTTCCTTTAAGAACTTTCAGTCTCTAGAGAGGTTTTCTTTTCTTTTCTTTTTAATAATATTTTATTGTGTTTTTGGTGAAGGTTTACATAGCAGTTTAGATTCCCATTCAACAATTTCTATACAAGTTTTTCAGTGACATTTGTTACATTTTTTACAATGTGTGAACATTCTCATTATTTCCTTTCTGGTTGTTTTGTTTCCATTAATCTAACTTCTCTGCCCCCTTACAGTCTCATCTTTGTTTTAAAGTAATTAATGACCGTTTTGTCTCATATAGGTGATTTTTTAAAAGAGCACAGTACTTACAGGTGATATTCATCATTTTTTTGAGCCTCCTTTTATTTAGCTACAAGGTGAAGTCAGGGCTTAGTTTCAGTTCGAAGTTTGAAGAGTATCTCAGGGTAGTAGTCTTGGGGAGTCCTCCAGTCACAACCAGTCCAGTAGGTCTGTTTTGGTTTTTTTTTTTTTTTTTTGTTAATGTTTGTCTGCATTTTTAATTCAAAAAAGTCCATGATTCTTTGGGGGGGGCGGTGATACGAGATGGTTTTCCAGATAGATCATATTTTCTACAATCTCTGTAATAATCATAGATTTGAAAGGTTCCTGCTCTCCCCATCCCATTTCCTTTTGTCACCCATACATGAAATGTCTTTTCCGAAAAAATAGGGGAAAGATATCCTGAGTACTGGGTTTTTA
>NW_004444104.1:389684-391750 GCF_000243295.1 Trichechus manatus latirostris
GGAGGACAGAATGTGATCATTTCTAGTGGAGAAGAAGGGGCCTGACAGAATGTGACTGGCCATTAGTAGAGGGTGTAGCCAAGCTTACAAAAAAAACTGGATTAGAAACGTGTGACGTTTATGAAGTATCCTACTTTTGAAACTTCACTTCATCTACTAAAAAACAAGTGTCTACCAAAAATCAGGCTGCTACGGGAGGCGAGCAGACAACAGGTGGCCAACTTTTAAAGGTAAAGGCGAGAGCTCTTAATTTTCACTGTTCATACGGAAGAAGGATTTAGGAGCTTGGTGCTGATCTGCCTGACTCAATTCAAATTCCTTTCTTTAGCTGCGCTTTAGAGCCACAGGGTATTGCCAAGAAACTTATCTTTTAAATCTTTGAATTTTTCAATGTCATTAGAGCTGAATGGATTTTTCTGAATATTACTGCAAAACTGAGAAGGGGGAGCCTTACCCACCCCTTTTTCCAAAACCTAATAAAATAAGACATATGCAAAACAAAGGTGGTAATGTTACAAAAGTAGGAAAAAATACAATGCTATGACAGTACTTTTTCTTTTTATAAGACTCTTTCCCACCTGTAGCATTACCTATGTGGTTGAAGTTCTGAGACTAAGAAAAAGCAAAACTCTAAAATCTCCTGACCAAGTAGCCATTCCACTGCATGGACAAGGGTTTATTTTGTCTGCCAGCCACAGATTCCCAAATTTTTCCCCCATTTAGAGAAGACACGTGAGTGAGGGTGGGGAGAGCAGGGAGCACAATCAAGGAAATCATACACGGTCTCCTCTTAAAAACCTAGCCCCAGTCCTTAGTGGCAGCTGACTGATGCTTCATCTGCCATCTTGGTATTCACAGTAAGCAACATCTTTCTTTAAAACTTTCCTTGTTCTTGCTGCTTTTCTTGCCATTCTTGTCTTTGTTTTCTGACATCTTCTTTGCTCTGATTTCTCTCATTAGGTCAAAGAACACTTTGTCCACATTTGGGCGCATCTTAGCCGACGTCTCCACATACTGCACGCCCCACTCTTCAGCTTTACTCCTGGCCTCCTCAATGGACACCTGCCTCCGCTCCTCTAAGTCAGACTTGTTCCCCACCACAGGCAGTGGAATTTTATCTTCTTCAGCCTTAACACGGAAGATCTGTTCCCTGAATTCAGCCGTTGCTGTAAAGGACTCGTGTTCTGTGATTGAGAACACTAGGAGAAAGCCTTCCCCGCTCCGAAAGTAGTTGTCTCGAATGGTTGCATAGTCCTCCTGGCCAGCAGTGTCCAGAATACCTGTCTGGACTTCTTCACCATCAAGGACCACTTTCTTTCTGTAACTGTCAGCTTTGGTAGGTTCATAGTCTTCTACAAACTTATCATACATGAACGGAAGCATCAGGGCCGATTTGCCCACACCTCCACTGCCAACCATGATCACCTTGTGAAAGGCCAAGGAGCTCTGGCTCTTATTCTTGTTTGCAGCCATCCTGCTGGTTTTCTGGGGTTGCAACACGCAGACGGAAGACCCAGAAGAGCTGAGACACGTCCCGCGCCACCTCTGCCATTGGCTCCCAGCCCGCCGCTCTTAAACCCGCCCTGCCCCCTCTTTCACCTCCTGCCGGGGCCAGACCCCAGCGGTCCCCCGCCGATTTGTCATTGAGTGGGGCTGGCTCGCCTCCACACCGCCCACCTCACCCCCACCCCGAGCGTGCCCCCGGCGTCGCCTAGGCAACCCCTCCTCTCGGGAGCACGCCCACCCTCCCAGTAAGTCTGGTTTTTTTTTGTTTTGCTTTGTTTTGTTTTGAATTTGTGGTTCTGTTCCACATTTTCCTAGAGAGGTTTTAATGGAGCCTCTCTCTTGGTTTAGGTGGCAGGGAGAACCCACTCTTCTCTCCTAAAGGGAAAGGACGAGAATTCTGTAAGTCTTCTCTTTTATAGGCTGTAAGTGCTTGATGGTTGCTAGAACATTTCTGCTGTGTTTAGGAATTCTTTCTTGGACAGATCTAGCAACTCTGATTAGAATGTACAGGTACTTATTGGTCATTTGTTGAGACAACATGAAAGGCTCTCTTTAAAATT
>NW_004444104.1:392810-394055 GCF_000243295.1 Trichechus manatus latirostris
CTAAGCAAAACCAGAACAGAACCAAATTTTAAACATTTGGATGATTCAGAACCATAACCAGAACAGAAAAAATAATGGGTAGAAGCCCTGGAATGGGAGACTCAGAAAAGGCATGGTGAGCCCCTCCAGGAGCCTGATGCATGAAATCGGACAATTTCCAGGACTGAGGAGAGTGACACACAGTCAAAGAGGTGCAGTCGGCCTCCATTTTTGAGCTGGGCACTGCTGTTTCCTACTCTGTGCAAAATCCAACAGGCAAGAGATTTGGTTGTTATGCAACACATATGCTGCATACATTTTCCCTCTTCTTTTCTAACAGGGAGATTACGTTTCTAGCAGGGCTTCGACCTGTAATTTTTCCAGATCTGGTTATCATTCCAGTTCACCCAAATTTTAAAAATTCAAGTCTGTGCCCATGTCACTTCCTTGACCATGACTGAACTGGGAAGAACAAGTTCTAAGCTTCATTTAGTTTTAAAAAGACTTCAGGGAATATTTTTGGCTTAAGGTTTAAAGATTATCTCAGGGCAATAGTTTCAGGGATTCAGCCAGCCTCCATGGCTCAAGCAAGTCTGGAGTCCATGAGAATTTGAAATTCTGTTCTGCATTTTCTTTCTTTTAATCAGGATTCTTCTATAAAATCTTTGCTCAAAATGTTCATTAATGGTAGCCAGGCACCAACTAGTTCTGGTCTCATGGCAAAGGAGGCGGTTGTTCACGGAGGCAATTAGGCACACATTCTATATTTACCTCTTATTCCCGACTCTTCTTCTTCTGTTGCTCCAGCCGAATAAAGACCAATTGTTGTGCCTTGGATGGTTGCTTGCAAGCTTTTAAGATCCCAGGCACTATGCATCAAACTAGGAGGTAGAACAGAAGAACTAAACACATTATTAGGCTAATTAACTGGGATGTCTCATGAAATCATGACCTTAAACCTCCAAACCAAGGAACCAAATCCCATGAGATTTTTGGTTGTACATAAACAGACTCAGTAGCTACTCCTTCTTTTGTGTTGTTGTTGTAACTATATCTATCACACAACTTTTTACAATTCAACTTTTTACAGGTGTACAACTTATTGACAGAAATTGCAATAATCCGCTGTGTAACCCTACCCTTAATCAATGTGATTTTTCCATCACCATTAACTGCCCCCCGCTTTTCCCCCCCTCCTATCCCTGGTAACCACTAATAAATTTTGGTGACTACTAATAAATTTTGGTCTCTATACTTTCGCCTTTT
>NW_004444104.1:419560-428886 GCF_000243295.1 Trichechus manatus latirostris
ACTTTCAGTTAGCAGCCAAACGTTTAACCATTAACACCACCAAAGTAGAAAGACATCTGTTAAAACAAAATCACCACCTAATGGATAGTTAGTCTCTTTAAGGCATGATACTATACCGGAAAATCCACTTTAGACTGTATTTCTGACACATCAGACCTTCAGCAGCTAAATCAATGTGGGTGAGAGGAAGCCCAGGTTGTGAGCTCATAGCTTCCATCTGTGCCACCATTGCTACTCTGTCCATGGCCCATTGTATAAGCACTGGGGTAGCTGAGTACAGAAGCTGGCTGACATCTACTGAATAAGTCATTCTGTCCAAATGGCTGTTTCATGTCTCCTCTGAAATGTAAGACTTCTGGTGAGAATCTATGTAAAATACAAAGATCATCACACTTTGCATCTACTCTCATAGGTCCAGCTGCACATCTCTTCAACAAATGTCCTTGTTTCCTATCTTTTAAATATCTGTCCTTTCAGGCCATTCTCTACTGACCATGAGTTCATCCTAACTTTAGGCCACATCTTTCTCCATAAAAAGCAGATAACGAGATGCACTGCCCAAAGCTCTGCTCATTACAAAGATTTCCCCTCATCAACCTCTTTCAGAGAAACCCCTGAATGGGACTGTAGTTCTCAGTAGTCCATTTTCATTCTGCCTCAACATACGTATCTAATCTATCATGAACTAAGCCCAGGTTTTTCTCTTCTTCATCTTCTAATCATAGAGAACCCCTTCTGCCATGAAGCCATAGGTGTGGCATCAGTGCACAGTAGTGGGTGACAGGGGATTCTAGGTCAAATCTTAGTGCAGTTTTCTTATGCTCCCTAGATCTCATCAGGTCTAATCCCAGATATACCACTTCTATCATATGATAGATATTGCTGGGCTCATCCAAACGCATAACTTTGTGGGTCTGACAGCATCCTGCTCATGATGGACTTGAAGTTCAATAAATTCTCTAATCTATAACATTGTATTGATTATTCTGTATTATTTTTTATTTAGTAAACCTTGACCTAGCCTAGCCTGCTGACACTGGTGCAGACATGGCCGTATGACATAATCTGTACCTCTCAAACATGCAACAGCTGTCCCTCAAACATCACCTCCCACCACACATTCCTCTAGCAGCAAAACTCAACTCTCTTCTCTGGCCCTCTCAACTGACAGAGCCAAGAAATATGTGTGTGTATAGTAATCTATGTATGTACACACATGTATAAATATTTCTATATGTAACCATATGTATTTATATTAAGTTAAACATGAGATCTCACTGATATCTCCAACTCTAATTCACTACCACCTAAATTATTCTAACCTCATAGCCTTGCTTATCTGTATATTTTCACTACAGCAGTGAGAAACCTGCCTCCCACCATCCACCATCCATTTCCTTTATTCTTTCATTCCAGTATACATGTATAGCAGTATCAGAATTGTTAACCTGAACCTCTATGGCAACCAACTTTATTAACTAGAGCACAGTGCTTATGTGCAGTTCCTTCAACCATTAGCTGTCCATTAATCTCTGGAGTTACTAAACCAAAAATCCAAACCCATTGCCGTCAATTTGAGAGTTACTGAGGTCAGCACGTCTCCCCACACCATTAACTGAGGTTGTTTCATCTATTTGCAATACAGTTCGCTTCTATTATCATGGTATAGATTCTTTCCTGGTATCCCTTGATCTCCTAAGTATTGTTTTTTTTTTAATTGGATGCATTAAGATTGATTCCTTTTGCTATAGACTCCATGAGTTTTGGGAAAATGCATAATGTCGTTTATTCACCATGACGGTATCATACAGAATAGTTTCACTGCCCTAACAATCCCCTGTCTTTCACCCTTCCCCCAAACCCAGGCAACCACTGATCTCTATAGTTTTGCCTTTTCTAGAATGTCTTCTGACTAGCTCGTTTCACTTAGCAATATGCATTTAAGGTTCCTCCATGTCTTTTCATATCTTGATAGTTCATTTATATTTATCACTGAATAATTATGGATATACCATAGTTCCTTTATTCATTCACCCGTTGACATACATCTTGGATGCTTCCAGTTTGGGATAATTATGAATAAAGCTGCTATTAACATTTGCATGCTGTTTTTTTTACATTGATGTAAGTTTTCAACTCAGTTGGATAAATACCTAAGAGACAGAAATTCTCTTTAGGAGCTAATCATTCAAATGTTTAATAACATATCAGTAAAATATTCTTTTCACTGGGTCGAAATACAGTCTTTTATTAAACTGAATATAACAACAGTTTTATAGCAACTGTCTTAGTCATCTAATGCCGCTGTAACAGAAATATCACAAGTGGATGGCTTTAACAAAGAGAAATTTATTCTCTCAGTCTAGTGGGCTACAAGTCCAAATTCAGGGCATCAGCTCCAGGGGAACATTTTCTCTCTCTGGCAGCTCTGGAGGAAGGTCCTTGTCATCAATCTTCCCCTGGTCAAGGAGCTTCTCTGCGCAGGAACCTCAGGTTCAAAGGATGTGCTCTGCTCCTGGCACTGCTTTCTTGGTGGTATAAGGTCCCATGTCTCTCTGCTTGCTTCTCTCTTTTATATCTCAAAAAGCATTGGCTTAAGACACTATCTAATCTTGTAGATATCAATATAACTGTCACTAATCCATCTCATTACATCATAGTAATAGGATTCACAACACATAGGGAAATCACATCAATGACAAAATGGTAGACAATCATACAATACTGGGAATCATGACCTAGCCAAGTTGACAGATATTTTGGAGGGACAAAATTCATTCCATGGCAGCAACCTTTCCCATATTTATTAATTTAGAAATTTGCTGAACATCATATTTGCTTTAGACGCATTATGTTTCAGCCGAAACAAAAGGGATTTTTTTCTTTTGTTTCTCCCTAGTCCATTTTTTCATATCCTTTTATTAAGAGCTCTTATTTAGTTTATTTTCATCTCATAGTGTTGCCCTATCCCATATCTAACACCTTCTAAAACAGTATTTTTCTTTAGTTAACAAAATAGATATCATAGTGTGAATTTTATCAACACAGCCTGGTAGTATTTTCTATTTTTAATATCACAGGTTTTAGGGTTGTTTACATGAATCCTAGTGACCATTGCTTTTAAAATCTCAAAAACTAGCTAGTGAATAAAAATTAGTTATCTTTGCCTTAGAAATTTCACACAAATAAGTGAAAAAACATATGTTCCTGATGTATTCATGTATAATAAAACACTTCTGTAGATTAATGTCTAGAGATAGTTCACATGGACTTGCTTTTGAATTATGCTAAATGCCATATGGAGTAATTTATTCCTAGGTTAGAAATAGAAAAGTTACCTAATCCACAATCCCCAGGGTACTGTTAGCAGTATCTCTGCACAATAATCACAATGAATTCAATGACTGTGGCCTCTTTTCACACTGCAGAATCCTGGGCCTGGAGTTCACACAAGCTGTTGCATCCTGAGCTGCGGCATAACACCTAGCAACAATTTGGGTCTTCCCATTGAACATCTGTTACAAACACAGAAAGATATAGTTACAAAGCAGTGTCCCATTTATTTCCTCCTTACCTATCCAGAATCATTTTTAATGGTTTTTCTATCACTTACATGTTTTAAATAAAGTAAATGATGCACTGTGGTGTGGGTTGTGAGACAGTTCTTTAATGCTCACATTATAGTCTTTGTTTTCATTATTATATGACTAGTGGCAACACCTTCATTCTGTCCCACTGGTGTCCTCCTCCTTCTCTCTTTTCTCATTATCTAACTACTCTGTTATAGACCATAGCTTTTCTACCTATAAAATGCATCTGATATATTATTTTCTCTATACTCTGTAAAACATGAGGTGCTGTTTTTTTCTTCTTTTCACCTTTCCACAGGGCTTCTTTATATAGATTGTGTATTGCCACTGATTGGTTTTATTTTTCTATCTCCTGTCCTTTTTTTTTTTTTTTTATTAATTTGGTGAGAGGAATCTAAGCTTCTCCCCAGTCACAGTTCAGGCAAATGTTGTTTATGATCACATCCTCATGCTCTCAGTCATTCTTCAATAATACCTCCCACCTCTGCACACGTGTGTGCATGTGTGTGCATGCACACACAAACACTCACTTACAATCTCTCCTTGGTCTTCAGCCATTATGAAATTATTTTAAAATATGTTACTCAGGATGTCTTTATGTAAAGTCAAAAAAATACTTCCTGTCCTTATTTTTTAAATCTGGCTCCTTTGAGAAATGCTCTCTTTTATAGACTTCACTGGTTAAGCGTTTGGCTACTAACCAAAAGATTGGCAGTTCAAATCCACCAGCCACTCCTTGGAAACCCTATGGGGCAGTTCTACTCTGCCCTAATATGGTCGCTATGAGTCAGAATTGACTCGATGGCAATGGTGTTTGTATTTTCTCCCAGCCATTCTGGACACCCTTTCTCTCTGACTTTTGCAACTTCCGTTTTCTTCTGCCCATTCCTTAACTGTTGGTGTTCCTCAGGACCTCTTCCTCTCTCATTGTCTGCAGTTGAAAGTGAACCAGGGGTGAACTTCAGAATCACAAATGCCAGTCCAATGGAGTCAGAACACAAATGAGCATTTCCTTGGCATGTACATTTAAAGAATGTGTCCATGACTATCAAATCACTTCAGGGGAAAAAGTCTCCCAAGGAGAACTCATCCATTCCCAAGGTTTCACTACAAATATGTAGATGAGCCACAAATTTATGTTTGTAGCCCAAACCTCTTCCTTCTGAGTTCCAAACCTATATATTTATCTTGGTATATACCCAAGATAATACTGGTCATATTCACTTGGTTTTCCTACCAAACCAAAACCAATCCCTTTGCTATCAAGTCAACTCTGACTCACAGAGACCCTGTAAGACAGAGTAGAACTGACCCCATGGGGTTTCCAAGGCTGTCATCATTATGGAAGCAAACTGCCACATCTTTCTCCATGGAGCAGCTGGTGGGTTTGAACCATTAACCTTTCAGTTAGTACTTGAACACTTAACCACTGATCCACCAGGGCTCCTTGGTTTTTCCACAGGTACCTCAAATTCTACATATTTGAAACTGAACTAATTATCTTTCCCTCAAAACTGTTCTTCTCTTATGTTCTCTGTCTCACTGGCACTTTTCTTCATTTGTTTCCCAAGTCTGAAAACTGAAATGCACGTTTATCACTTTTTTCATCCTTAACCCCCACATCCAAGCAATCTGTAAATACTACTAACTCTATATGCTCCAACTGTATCCAATTTTCCCGACTTCCTAACAGTGGCCATCTTACCTTGCATCTGAGGATTACCCCCTCCAGTGATCTTGGTCTCCCTGAATCCCCTCTTTCACTCTGGAAATCCACTATGTAGTCAGTGTTATCTTTCAAAGCAATTCTCTACAATTGGCAGATAAAATCCAAACTCTTGAAAAGGACCACCATTCAAATATACCTGAAACAAAGCTGAATACATTATCTGAAAAGCAAGAGAGAGCAATGGTTGGGGAACCTGTTTCCTGTTTCCCTTGAAGAAAATGAAGAGCTCTTCTGACATTAGGTTTTAAGTAATGGAGATTAGGGACCACTTGCCTTCCAGCATAGAGTTTAGAAGTTTGCGCACATCTGAGTTTTCATCTGGGATAATTTTCCTTCTATCTGAAGAGCACGCTTAAGTATTTACCTTAGTGACGATGTGCTGATAATGATTTCTAAAAATTTTAATCTTTTTCTTTATTTCAAATTAATTTTTAAAGTACATTTCCAGTAACCATATATAGGTTGACATTTTTTTTTAATGTATCATTCCATTGATTTCTGACTTTAAAAGAGAGAATTTCACAATCCACTTCACACCTTCAGTTGCCACTGAGTTGAGTTGCCATTGAGTCAATCCTGATTCATTGTGACCCTATGTGCTAGAACTGGGCTCCAAAGGGTTTTCAGTGGCTGATTTTTCAGACATAGATCACCAGGCCTTTCTTCCAAGGTGCCTCTCTGTGGACTCGTACTGACAACTTTTTGATTAACAGTCAAGTGTTAACCGTTCGCACTACCCAGGGACTCACACCTTCTAAGATGGTTATACTTTTTTAAAAGACAGATAATAGGACTTCCAGCAAAATGGCACTCTAGGCAGAAGCATCACGCCATCCCTCCACAGCAAAGATCTGAAAAACTGAGCCGAACAGAGAAAACAACAATCCTGAAACCCTAAAACATCAAATGAAGAGATTAAGAACTCAGCCAAGCACAAAATGGAGTGAGAAAACTGACAGAGAACCTAGAGCGAGGAGAGATTCATGCAGAGGTCCCCTATCAGCTAACGCAGCATGGATCCACCATCTTGGACTCCTATTGGAGACCAGCAAACAGGGGATATGAGAAAGCAGCTTCATGGAGCTTCCAGCGGGAGACAAAACAACTGGTAATTTGTGATATACGCTTTCCCACCTGCTACACTTCTTCACCCACACTCGGCCTCCTCTGCTTCCCGCGGACACACTCTCTTGTCCTGGAAGCACTGGCTGCTTGGATCCCACCCGCCTGCAATGGCTGGCTCTCTGAGTGCCATTTGCTGGCTGCTGGTGTTGCTTTTTTCCTGCTTCTTTTGATTTCTTCCTTACCTCTCACCACCTCCCCCTCCTTTCGCTCAAATACCTGGCTCTGTGCACCATCTTTGCTTCTTCCTGAGGGGCTGCAGAGCTCTGGTAATTTGTGATATATGCTTTCCCACCTGCTACCCTTCTTCACCCACACTCGGCCTCCTCTGCTTCCCGCGGACACACTCTCTTGTCCTGGAAGCACTGGCTGCTTGGATCCCACCCGCCTGCAATGGCTGGCTCTCTGAGTGCCATTTGCTGGCTGCTGGTGTTGCTTTTTTCCTGCTTCTTTTGATTTCTTCCTTACCTCTCACTACGTCCCCCTCCTTTCGCTCAAATACCTGTCTCCGTGTGCCATCTTTGCTTCTTCCTGAGGGGCTGCAGAGCTCCGTTCGAGTGTGGAAATACTTCCCGGTCTGGGCTGCCATGCTGGTGGAATTCCGAGGCTTTTGTTCATTAGTTTGTTTTGAATTGTTTGTTTTCTTTTCTTTTTCTCGAGATTGGAGCCCGTTCTGGCCAGGCAGTTCTGCGTTGCTTGGAACATACCCCCTCAGCTTGCACAGACTTGCAGAGGAAATCCTGAGGGCATTTCTTTTTCTGTGATTTTTTTTTTTTCTGTTTTTTCGGGGGGCTTTTCTTGTTCTTTTTTTTTAATTTGTTTTATTTTATTTTCCCTCTTTTTCCATTTTTGTCTTTCTTCATTACTCAGTTTCTCGTCTCTGTATATCTTCCTTCTCTTTCTGTTCCCTGAATACCTGGCATTGTATACCTCTATGCCTTCTAGCCAGGCTGAACTGCAACACCTGAGAACAACTTCCCCAGACCTCATAGCCACAACAGTGGGATCCCTGGGAACTTTGCTGTTCTTGTCCCTTTCCAATTTTTATTTATTCATACTTTTCTTGTCTTTTCTTCCTCTTTCCCTTTTTGTTTTTCTCCACTTCATAGTCTCTCATCTCTCCACTCCAACGACAAGCTCCCCTAGCATTCTTTTTCGTTTGTATGGTTTTGGATCCTGTTCCTCTCTCCTCTCTCCCATAACCATTTTAGCTCCACACATAACAATCTACCCGCTACATCCTGCCTACCTGCACTGTGCGCTAAACATCACACCACCAAGCAGCACAGGCACGGCCTACTGGAAACTGCCCTGCACTGATTACCAACCTACCCTCATGGCAGGAATAAGTGTCACAAACAACCCGTCCTAGTAATTCTTCTTCAGCTAGGACTGCCCTGCCGTGCCATATCTGAGTAACTGACCATGCCAACTGCAGGAGGTTAAAAGTATTTGTGCCCATAGATGAGCAAACAACAAAGAACACACAGCCCACCTGCTCAGACATAGCAAAATTTTTTAAAAAAGGGACAAAACAAACAAATCTACAATCAATAAATGAGAAAAATAACTACTGAATGCCCCAAAGACAGCAGACAATATCAAAACATTTACAAAAATACCACAGGGTGGTTCCAGTAGGTGTCCAAAATAAAACACCAGATGACTTTCCAGTGGAAGAAAAGGCACTAGAACTACCTGATAGGGAATTCAAATCTCTAATACTCAGAATACTCCAAGAGCTGAAGCAAAAAGCAGACAAAAATGAGGAAAAAATAGACAAACTCATGGAAAATACAGACAAAAAATTGGAAGAATTCAGGAAAATAATTCAGGAACAAAATGCCAAAATAAATTCACAACTAGAAATTATACAAAGACAACAATTAGAAATCCAAAAGATGAACAACAAGATTTCAGAAGCGGACGGTTTCATAGAAGGGCTGAGAATCAGATTCGAAATGGTGGAAGACAGGATCAGTGGAATTGAAGACAAACACTTGGATACAACTCTGTTTGAGGAAAACTCAGAAAAAAGAACAAATAAAAATGCAGAGACCCTGAGAGTTATATGTGATAAAATCAAAAACAAAAATTTTCGAGTGATTGGAGTTCCAGAACAAGGGGAGAAAACAGAAAATGCAGAGAGGATCAATGAAGAACTGCTGACAGAAATCTTCCCCAATACCATGAAGGATGAAAAGCTGGCCATCCAAGAAGCTCAACGAACCCCATATAGGATAGACCCCAAAAGAAATTCACCAAGGCATATCATATTCACTCTCGCCAAAACCAAAGACAAACAAAGAATCCTGAGAGCAGCTCATGAAAAATAAGAAGTCACATACAGAGGAGAAACAATAAGACTAAGCTCAGATTATTTGGCAGAAACCATGCAGGCAAGAGGGCAATGGAATGACATATATAAAATCTTGAAAGAAAAAAATTGCCAGCCAAGGATAATATATCTTGTAAAACTCTCGTTCAAATTTGATGGTGAAATTAGGTCATTTCCAGACAAACAGAAATTAAGGGAGTATGTAAAAGCCAAAATAAATTTACAAGAATTATTAAAGGGAGTTCTTTGATCTGAGAACAACTTCAGCTCACAGACAGAATCTAGGATGTAGGAACATACCAGCCAGATACCAATCTAGGAAATGAACTCTCGAGGACTATCAAGAACCAAAAGAAATACAACAGGGAATCAGAGCAGTTAATCACTAAACAACAACAACATCAAAACAATAAAAGAGGGAATAAACAGCATACGTATAGAACCTTCTAATGGAGAGGAAGGCAAGGCAATACCAAGTAATGGTAGACTGCTTCAAACTTAGAAAGATAAAGGTAAGATTCATGGTAACCACAAAGAAAGTTAACAA
>NW_004444104.1:430152-447505 GCF_000243295.1 Trichechus manatus latirostris
GGGATAAAATAAGAGCTGTAACACGGAGGTCAGAGAGAGGCAGTGGAGGCAGCAGAGCCAGGACAGACAGGGAGAGCTGTGATGCGAGGGACAGCGAGGATTAGTGGTAGAGAAATGGCAGCAGCAGAACCAGGAGACAAGCAGGAGACTACAGGAGAGCAGCAGAAGACTGGCAGGAGATGGCACGATGGGCTTCCTGGAGCACAGAGTGAGAAAGCTGAGCGCCTTCAGACCAAGGCTTACTGGTGGAGTGGGCTGCCTCTGGGCACTTATCAGCAGAGCTAAAAGAGCTTTGTAACACTGGCCCAAGCAGGGCAGAGGCCAGGCCAAGGGGCCAAGGGGCCAAGCGCCAGGAAGAGACCTGCTTGTGAGCACAGCTGAGAAGAGGTTGTCCTGATCAGAGAACTGTATCCTGAGTGTTCCTGAATCTGAATTGTAACCTGTTACTTACCTAATAAACTCCATAATCTTGAGTATTGTCTGTGAGTTATGTGTGGCCATTGCAACAAATCATCAAACTCAGCAGAGAAGTAGAGAGCGCCATGGGAGGGACAGTTGGTGTCAGAAGCAGGGATCGTTGCAATGGCTCCAGACTCATGGAAGCATGGGACTTTGTAAGAGAAAGAACGAAAGGACATGGGAAGTGAAACTGGATTCTTAGATGGTTACTTTGGTTGTTACCTGTAATGACTGAGAGGAAAGTGAGAGATGTTATTCTGCAGCGGAGGGAGAAAAGCCTCGCTGGAGTGACCTGAGTCTAAAGCCAGGCCAGATAAGCAAGATGATTGATAGGGCACCAGGGTCTACTGGTTCCGCCCAGCCAGAGGCCCAAGGTCATATGCATATGAATGAGAAGATAGTCAAGAGGTGGAGAAGATGAAACCAGAATGTTTTTAAAAAGGGTTATGTGTTTATTTGAATGTACTATGGATATGGATGGCACAGTGGTAAAGGGATTGGCTGCTAACTGAAAGGTTGGTGACTCCAACCCAGCAGTTGCTCCTTGGGAGGAAAATGTAGCAGTCTACTTCCATAAAGATTTATAGCCTAGGAAACCCTATAGGGCAGTTCTGCTCTGTCCTATAGGGTCGCTGTGAGTCAGAATTGACTCGATGGCAATGGGTTTGATTTGGTTTTGGTTTAACAAGGGTGTGGAGAAATTGAAGCCCTGATAACACTGCTGGTGGGAATGTAAAATGATGTAGCCACTTTGGAAAATAGTCTGGCATTTCCTCAAAAAAGCTAAATTCAGAGTTAACATAAAGTTAAACGTAGCAATTCCACTCGTAGGTATATACATAAGATAAATGAAACATATGTCCACCCAAAAACTTGTACAGCAATTTTCATAGAAGCATAATTCACAATAGCCAAAAGGTGAATACAACTCAAATGCCCACCAACTGATGAATGGATAAACAAATGTGGTATATCAATAACAAAAGAATATTAATCAGCCGTAAAAAAGAATGAAGTTCTAATATATGCTACAACATTGTGCTAGAAGTTACAAAAGACAACAATTATATAATTCCAAGTACATGAAATTTCCAAAATAGAAAAAAAAAGAAACTATAGATACAGAAACTAGATTAGTGGTTGCCTAGGACTGTTAGAAGGAAGGGGAGTGGCAGGAGGTTTAAGAGGTAGTAGCTAAAGGATACGATATTTGTTTTGGGGGTGATGGAAGTTATCTAAAATTTACAGTGATTGTTACACAACTCTACAAATATACTAGAAACATTGTAGATTTAAAATGGATAAATTGTATGGTATGCAAATTATTTCTCAATAAAGTTGTTACAAAAGAAAAGTCAGGTGTATTTCTAAAACTCTTATTATATTGAAGATGTGTATTTCTTGAGTTTCACATTTTCTTTGTATTTCCGAAGTTTTATTATGATGTCTAGACATGATTCACAATGAATTTGTCATACTTATTGCTTATAGACCTTTTTAAGTCTATGATTGGTTATCTTTCTCCAGTTCTGTAAAATTCTCAGCCATAATAACTTTACATTTTGCTTCTGTCCAAGGTGAGGATTTGAATCCAGGTCACCAGGACTCCAAAGTTCCTGCACCTTCCACTACAAAATTGTTCCCTATTATGAAATAGGCAGAAACACAATGGAATAAAGAATTAGATACATGTAGTGTGTTGAATAGTGCCTACCCAAAATTCATGTCCATCTGGAACCTCAGAACGTGACTGTGACCTTGTTTGAAAATAACATTTTTGCAGTTGTTATTAGTTAAGACAAGATCATAGAGTGGGCTCTAAATCCAATGACTGGTATACTTCTAAGAAGAGGAGAGCACACAGAGCAAGAGAGAGGAGACATATAGAAGGAATAAGGCTGTGTGAAGACAGAGGCAGACATTGGAGTAATGTTGCCACTAGCCAAAGAATGCCAGGGATTGCCAGCAGTCACCAGAAGCTAGGAAGAGGCACTGAAGGATTCTTCCCTAGAGCTTCCAGAGGAAGCATGCCCCTCCTGACATCTTGATTTCAGACTTCTAGCCTCCAGAACTGTAAGTGAATAAATTTCTGCTACTTTATGCCACCCAGTTTATGGTATTTTGTTACAGTAGCCCTAGGAAAATAATACAGATTTTGATTAGTTGCAGTAACTAATCAAGTGGTTTGCTGCAGTAACAAATCCCTAAAAATGTAGAAGTGGCTTTCAAATTGGGTAATGGGTGGGGGCTAAAAGAATTTTGAAGCACGTGATAGAAAAACCCTAGACTGCCTTAAACAGATTGTTGTGTAAATATGGAGGCTAAAGGTGGTATCTCATGGAAATGAGGCACATGTTATTAGAAACTGGAGGAAATGTGATTCTTGTTATAAAGTGGCAGAAATTTGGCTGAATTGTGTTCTACATAGACGGAAAACAGAACATATAAACAACGAATTTAGACACTTAGCTGATATTTCCAAGCAAATTGTGGTAGGTGCGACCTGGTTTCTCCTTGCTGTTTATAGTAAAATGTGAGAGAAAAGAGACAAATTGAGGAAGGAACTGTTGAACAAAAAGGAACCAGCACTTGATGATTTAAAAAATGCTCAGCCTATCCAGATAGCAAAAAATGAGAAGGCATGCTGTGGAGAGAACACCAAATGTGTGGTAAGACAAGTTTTTGCTAAAGAGATTAGCAGTGGATCCAAACAACCATCTCAGCAGAAACCAGGAATAGAGGTGAGGTTGTCCAGGAAAGATCTGTGGTGGAGGACCCTCTTGTCTGATGGTGTGGATCCCTGTAAATTGCATGGGAGAATGACATGATTCTTAGTTATACAAGAAGAAACTTTACCATCCTGGGCTGAAAGGACAGAGACAGAAAGAAATGGAGGAAGGCTGTTGGACTTCCAAACTTCCACAGGCAGGAAATGGACTGATAGAGGTACTCAACCACAAACATATGTTATCCTTCAAGAAAAAGGAAGCATGACTACTAGGGCAGCTCAGAGCTGGAGGCAGGGGCTGATGGGCCCTCCACAGGCCCAGAGGACAGAGTCCTTTGGACAGAGCATCAAGCCACAAAGGATTTTCCTTAAGCCTTGAGTTGAAACCTAATGGAATTTGCCCTGCTGAGCTTCAAACTTACTTGGGGCAAGTGACTGCTTTAGTCCTTCCATGTTCTTCCTTTTGGCATGGGACTGTTTACCCTATGCCAGTCCCTCTACTGTACTTTGGAGACAGATAACTTATTTTCTAGTTTCCCAGGTCCACGGATGGAGCGGAATTTTGTGCTAGAATGCATCATACCCACAGTGTCATCTATACCTGATTTTGGTGATTTATATGATGAGATTTTGGACTTTTTGAGTTGATAATATTTATATCAAATTTTGGATTTAAAGTTAATGCTGGAATGAGTTAATCCTTTTGGGGATATTGGGATGGGATGCATGTATTTTGCACAGGGGATGGATATGAATACTGGGGGACCAGAGGGTAGAATGTAGTGGGCTGAATAGTGTGCTTCTAAAATTCATGCACATCCAGAACCTCAGAATGTGATCTTGATCGAAAATATACAATTAGTTTAGCTGAGGTCATGCTGGGTTAAGGTGGGTCCTAAAGCCAATGATTGTTGTATTTATTTTAAAAAGGAGAGAACACATAAGCAGAGAGAGGAGACACACTGAGGGAAGAGAGTCATATGAAGACAGAGGCAGAAATTGATGTGATACATCTATGAGTCAAGGAATGCCAAGGCATTCCAGCATTGCCCAGAAGCTAGGAAGAGTGCTCAGAGGGATCATGGTCCTGCTGACAACTTGATTTTGGACTTCTAGCCTCCAGGATAAATTTCTATTGTTTTATGCCACTCAGTTTGTGGTATTTTTGTTATGGCAGCCAAGAAAACTAATACAGAGGTAAATCTAAAACAGTAACTATATTGAGTATCATATTTAACTTTCCTACCACTTCTGTGAGTTACACCTTGCTTTCTTTTAATTCACGGAAGAATAAAACTGTTACTTACCTTTTCATATACTATGGGAGGACTTGAATCCAGGTCTCTAGAACTTCAAATTTCCTGTGCTGTCCATGGAAAAATAGTCCCCCATGTTATGATATAGATTAAAACACAGCATAATAAAGGTTTAGATAAGCAATCTAACATAGTTATCCTAATGATTCCTACTGGGAAATAAGGATTATAGTTGTTAGGGAATTATATAAAAGAAAAGTTTTATTTATGTGTTTTAAATCTATGCTCTGTACCTATTGTTTTGCAAAACTTAAGTGACAAAAATTTATTAATTTCATATTTACTGCCACCACCATAATATGGAATCTCATTAAATATTTGGTATGTAACACATAAATCTTGTTTTCTTTCTAAGATGGTCTTATTTGTGAGAAATTTTGTGGACCATTCAAAATGGAATAAATGTTTTTCTTTCAGAAACATAAATATTATAGACTTGTATTTGGCAAATAGCTTGCTCTTGTTCAAAACACAGTTGCTATGTTTTAAGTCTGTCCAGATTTGAAATTCGTTTCTTATTGTGGAGTACCAGAAATGCCCTGGTTTTCTGTCATCTCTTAGCAAGAGCCATAGTTCATTATGTATTCAGGAAGGCTTAAGTTTCTGTTATCCATTTAGAATGAATTGGAATTAATATGTCAATAGTCCTTGACAATAATGAATTGAAATTAGCGTTACTTTCCTAGGGAATTGTATACATGCACTATCATTGACAGTGAAAATCCATTAGAGTTGTCATCAGATTGTAGTGGTTTTCACTGATGATGCGTCAATGGCACTTAACTGAGGGATAGAGAAAATTCAAGTGTTGCCTTTATTAAAGAACCCTGGATTGGCTTGGAAAAGTAGGTGCAATAACATATTTGTTGAGTACTTCGGAGTTAATACTTTCCCTTATCAGCTGTAAAACCTGGGCTATACCCTCTCTAAGTCTCAATTTCCCTATATGTGTAACTGAGTTAATAAATGTACCTACTAATGACTTACTAAGGCTAGGGCAGTGGGTGTGGTCAACCACAGAGGGGATGGGTATATTATTTTTATCACTGACATTGTTTAGAAACTCTGGTGTGTGTAATAATAAAATGCAGAATGAGTTTTGTCATTGTTTTTGAATTCACTGTAGGGAGTACACCCACCCCCAGGTAGACTGCCCTCACTACTCAGCCCTAAGCAGGTATCTACTCTCACTTCAAAATGTTACGATGAAGATTCAGTGAGTGGAGCAGGTGACATTTTTCTCAGAGTTTCTGATAATACTGCAGGTAACACACTTGAGAACATTTTATTCACCAGGATTCCAGCATTCCTGGGAAAGGCAAGACCAGACAGGCAGGAATGTTTTTTCATGAGCAGGTAACTGGACAGTCTTCCCAGGATTCTGCACATGGTCACAAGCTCCTATGTAGGAAGCAAAGATGTTGGAAGCCAGTGGAGCCAACAGGCTACAGCGATGGTGGGAGGTTGTGTGACATCCCAACTAGGAGAAAATGGTGGAGCTGGGATTCAAAACCATGCATAACTAACTCCCAATCCCATATTGTTTCCAGTAACACTTTATCTTCTCTTGAAGAATTTTTTTTTTACATTTTTCCAACTTCTTTCTTTCAGAGGTCAATTATTTGGCACAGTACTCCTCCAATCCTGATGCCATGTTCTTCGTCATATAGCCCAGCTTCTTGGATTATTTTTTCAGCACATAGATTGAATAACTAAGGTGAAAGAATACAACTGTACCACACCTCTTTTCAATTTTAAACCACGCAGTATCTTCTTCTTCTGTTTGAATGACTGCCTCTTGATTCATGTAAGTTTTAACCTTCCTGCTAGTTGTGTGAAGTATTCCTCATTTAGTATTACAAGGCAGCAGCAAAAAAATAGTAGATTTTGTTCTATGGGTTTTTTGCATACCTTATCACTTTGTTAAACACTTTATCAATACAATTCCAGCTTAATCTCAGCCATTATTCACAAATATTTGGGTGACTGACACAGGATAGCTTTTCATTCCTGTCCTCCTCTCCCCCATCAACTCTTTAATTCTGATGCTCAGATCGTAAAGTTTTTGTTGTAGATTTCAAACGGGGCAACTTCCCAAAATGAGAAGGTGACTATTCTGAAGTTGATGGCACTGCTGTTAAATTCATCATTCTGCCACGAAAGACTTCATGAAAGCAGCTGACAAAGTCAAAGCAGATTTAGATGTCCCTTTGGCAAAACCTCTATTTATCCTGATCTATGGCACAAGTGTATGTGAGTCTGGTGACACTTTTAATGAAATTTATTCACCTCTAGATTCAGTTCCATCAAGTGAAATACAATCAGATCTCCTAGTTATTCCAAGAATTATATGATTAAGAAGAGCCACAGAAATGAAGATAAAGGATTAGGAAGGGGTCAGAACTGGAGAGGGCCTAAGAGGTGAAGCAGTTCATGATCTCTAGGTTTGCTAATATGTTTAGATCTTCTTGTACTTTGGACAAAAGCCACATATGCTATTGGTAGAACGTACGTAATTGGCAATCTATGTTATCTGACTTAAAGAGGGCCTGCTTGTCAGAAACTCAAAGATTGACAAGATGTTATTCCCCTGCACTGAACAATGGCTAGAACCTAGCTGTCCAATACACTTTGTGTGTTGATGTTCAGCCAAACCTGCCATGAGATGACTTTGGGAGGAGGGAGAGTAAGAGCACAGGAACACCGAGGACCTAAACAGGAATGATGAAGGGGAGAAGGGACAAGGGAGAGAAGGGCCAAGAGACAAACGTAACATACTGGGTAAGATGGCCAAACACCAGCCTTGCCAAGGGCCTGACCACTCCTTCCTCCTCAGCTCTCCAAGATGCTTCTTCCCTCCTTATTCGCCCCACTAGTTTCTTACTTTGACATGTGTACAATACTCAGCCAATTTCATTGAGCATATATGTAAGACTGAAAAATGATAGCTTTCAGGAGATGACTGAGGGGCGGGGGGGTGCTATTGTTAGGTGCCGTGTAGTTGGCTCCAACTCACAGAGACCTTATGTACAACCGAACGAAATGTTTTCCAGTCCTGCACCATCCTCATAATCATTTTTATGTTTGAACCCATTGTTACAGCCACTGTGTCAGTCCATCTCACTGAGGGTCTCTCTCTTTTATACTGACCCTCTACTTTACCAAGCATGATGTCTTTCTTCAACAACTGGTCCCTCCTGATGACATGTCCAAAGTAAGCGAGATGAAGTCTTGCCATCTTGCTTCTAAGGAGCATTCCGGCTGCACTTCCTCCAAAACTGATTTGTTCTTCTGGCAGTCCGTGGTATATTCAATATTCTTCGCCAACACCACAATTTGACTGTGTCAATTCTTCTTCAGTCTTCATTTTTCATTGTCCAGCTTCCTTATGTCTATGAGGTGATTAAAAAGACCATGTTTTTGGTCAGGTGCATCTTATTCATCAAAGTGACATTTTCGCTGTTTAAAACTTTAAAGAGATGTTTTAAAGCAGATTTGCCCAATGCAATACGCCATTTGACTTCTTGACTGCTGCTTCCATGGGCATTGACTGCTGATCCAAGAAGAATAAAATCTTTGACAACTTCGATTTCTTTGCCATTTATCGTGATATTGTTTATTGGTCCAGTTGTAAGGATTCTCATTTTCTTTATGTTCAAGTGTAATCCATTCTGAAGGCTGTAGTCTTTTACCTTCATCTGTAAGTGCTTCAAGTTGTCTTTACCTTCAGCAAGTAAGGTTGTGTCATCTGTATATCTCAGATTGTTAATGAGTACTCCTCCAATCCTGATGCCATGTTCTTCGTCATATAGCCCAGCTTCTTGGATTATTTTTTCAGCACACGGATTGAATAAGCTGAAAGAATACAACTGTACCACACCCCTTTTCAATTTTAAACCACGCAGTATCTTCTTCTGTTTGAATGACTGCCTCTTGATTCATGTAAAAGTTCCACATGAGAACAATTAAGTGTTCTGGAATTCCCATTCTTCACAATGTTATCCATAATTTGTTATGATCCACACAAACATCTTCACATAGTCGATGTGGTGCAATGGATTGCTCTTGTGTGATCTTTCTCACTATGATCTTGTAACTCCCACTCAAATAATTGAGTGGGACTGTGCAAATAATGTAATTGTGGCCAACCAAGGGGATTGGTTGGTTTTGTTATCCTGCTAGGCTTAAAATGAACCATCCTAGAGGCTGGAAAAAGAGGATCTTACTACCACCAGAGAAGAAGGGCCAAGAGCAGAGCATGTCCTTTGAACCTGGGATGCCTTCACTGAGAAGCACCTGGAACCAGAAGACAGAGAGAGATGTAACACTGAAGACGACAAGTCGCGGTAGCAGAAAACAGCTGCAGGAGAGACAGACAGGTGTCGGTGTGGTGGGCTTCCCAGCCCAGGGAGTGAGAAAGCTGAGCACCTTTGGGCAGGAGGCTTGCTGGTGGAATAGGGTGCCTCTGGGCACTTGATGGAGCTAGGTTTGCATACCCAAGGAGCTAGAGCTCAGTGCCTTCAGGCTGAGGCTTACTGGTGGAGTGGGATGCCTCTGGGCACTTATCAGCAGTGCTAAATGAGCTTTGTAACACTTGCCCGAGCAAAGAAGAGGCTAAGGACCTGAGAGAGGCATGCCTGTGGGCACAGCTGAGAAGAGGCTGTCTTGATGGAAGAACTGTGTCCTAAGCGTTCCTGAACCTGAATTGTAAACTGTTACTTCCCTAATAAACCCCATAACTGTGAGTATGATCTGTGACTTCTGTGTGGCCATTGCAATGAATTACCGAACTCAGCAGAGAAACAGAGATTGCTGTGGGAGGTATGGTTGGTGTCAGAATTCTTAAAGATGGCTAACCCTCATAGGAATCAGCCTTGGGCTGTTGATCTTGATTCTCCTTCCCCACTGCGAAGTTAGAGGAGGTCAGATGCCACCCCCATGCTGTTTTTACAGTTGGTATTAGAAGTGGGATCCACTGCAATGACTCCAAACTTGTGGAAGTATGGGACTTTGTAAGAGAAAGAAATGAAACAGCTTGGTGCAAAAGCCAGGCGAAATAAGCAAGTTGATTGATAGGGGGCCAGGGTCTTCTGGTTCTACCTAGCCAGAGGCCCAGGGCCATACGCATATGGATGGGGAGATAGTCAAGGGGTTGAGAAGATGAAACTGGAATGTTGTAAAAAGGGTTATGTGTTTAGGATTATATGTTTATTTGAATGCACTATGAATATTGAATATTTTTCCTACATAGTGTTGTAAAAAACAGACCTAAAGGTTTGATAGAAATGAATATTGGGCGTTATAGATTACAGAGAGCATGTAACTCCACCTTCAGCCAATACTTGATTGGATATGCTAAAAGGGAACTAGGATTTGCCCAATGAAACACAGGCTTTTTGTTTAAAGCCAGTAGCCCTGTGTATAGAGGGGGCTTAGGTGGAAAACCTGAGCCCCACCTAGAATTTACATTTGAAAAACCATGCAGACCTACCAAGAAATGCTGAGAGAACAGAAGATTTGCATTTGAAGGAAGGACCTGAAAGGAAAAAAAAAAAGACTATTTTGCTTTTTGAATTTGAAGCAAGCAAGTGGTTTGCTTTTAGGTGCATCAAGGCAGGAAAAGTCAGTGCTTATCAAAAGGAACCCTCTTCCAGGACTGGAAGTTAAAGGCAGCCGGCAAGTAGACAGCCTGGTATGCTCGCTTATGGTGACCACTTGGGTCCACTCAGTGAGTGGAAGTTGGGCAAGTGCAGCAATGAAGAAACAGCCTGTGTTTGAACATGTTCCACTGGCACCCGTTGACCTAGCCCACTGGCTGGTCAGAAGTAAAAGGAGTTGTGTGGACTCCTGAGTTTATGGGTGAAACTTGTTGACCTAGCCCATGGGGCCTAGGGATGAGAGACAGTGTGTGTAAAGGGACTGTCTGAGGTGCAGGGAGGTGTGTATGAACTGTTTAGCCAAAGGCTTCTACCCATTGTGACCTAGTTTGGATGCCTAGGGATGAACTGACCAGAACCTGACCAAAAAAAAGAGAAAGATGTTTGACACCGTGAGCTGGTATAAATAGCTGCAATTTGATGGCTTACTCTGGGCTGGACTTTGCTTATGGATGCAGATGCTCAAAGTTCCAACTAGAACAGAAGATTCTTTAGATAAAGGAACATGCTTATCTCCTTGGAGTACTGGTTTTATAGGGATGGTCAATTTAAACATTAGCTATTTAAAATGGGGGAGATAAAGGTAGGAAGTGTCTGGCTTACACTCATTCATGAGTGTACTTATACTCAAAATGAGTGGGTTAAAGGATGATTCCCATTGAATAGATTTCCTCTTTTCCTGAAGGGTCTAGGGAAGAGAGGATGGGGGGGAGACTCTGATAGGAATATATGATTCAGCTGTGAATGTTGATTGTTAACAGGGTTAATTGTGATAGTAGAAGCTGTAAGTATGAAAGAGTGAACTGAGGGAGAGGCACTGCTGGACTGGAGTACAGTGGCCAAACCTAAAGTCCCTTATAGGTTTTGCTATGCTGATACCTCGTGGGGCTCAGAGCAAGGGAATAATCTTCTCTCCATTAAATTTTATCAGAGGCCAGGAAGGGTGAAGCCGAGATGACTTTTTGAGAATCTGACCAGGTCAGGTAGTCATCTACAGCAGGCCTACATAGCAGGTACCTAAGTAACCTTATCTTTAAGACTCTTTGCCCTATAGAAGGACTAATTGTTAATGACTGTTTTGGACTGGTAAAATGATTAGAAGGGGGAAGTTATCCTACAGGTATGAAAGAACCATGGGTAGAAAAGCCAGGGGTGGCCTGCATTGCAATGAATCACTTTTGTGTGGCCTTTTTCACTATGATCTTGTAACTCCCACCCAAGTAATTGTGTGGGACTGTGCAAATAAGGTAATTGTGGCCCACCAAGGGGGTTGGTCAGTTTTGCCATCCCACTAGGCTTAAAATGAGCCATCTAAGTGGCTGGAAAGAGAGGATATCACCACCGCCAAGGAAGAAGGGCCAAGATCAGAGCATGTCCTTTGGACCTGGGATGCTTGCACTGAGAAACTCCTGGAACCAGCAGCCTAAGAGAGAGCTGTAACACTGAACGTGATGAGACATGGTGACAGGGAAACAGCAGCAGGAGGAGCCAGCAGGAAAAGGCACGGTGGGCTTCTTGGCCCACAGAGCAAGAAAGCTGAGTGCCTTTGGGCAGAAGGCTTCCTGGCGGAGTAGGGTGCCTCCAGACACTTGGTGGAGCTAGGTTCATCAATCCACGGATCTAGAGCTGAGCACCTTCAAGCCGAGGCTTACTGGTGGAATAGGGTGCCTCTGGGCACTTATTGACAGTGCTAAAAGAGCTTTATAACACTTTCCCAAGCACGGCAGAGGCTGAGGGCCTGAGAGAGGCATGCCTGTGGGCACAGCTGAGAAGAGGTTATCCTGATGGAAGAACTGTATCCTGAGCATTCCTGAACCTGAAATGAAAACTGTCACTTCCCTAATAAACCCCTTAACTGTGAGTATGGTCTATGACTTCTGTGTGACCATTGCAATGAATTATCGAACCCAGCAGAGAAGTAGAGAGTGCTGTGAGAGGGATGGTTGGTGTTAGAATTGGTAAAGATGGTGGAGAGAGGAAGCATGTCTGACCTCTGCCTCATAGGAACCAGCCTTGGGATGTTGATCTTGATTCTCCTTCCCCCTTGTGAGGTTAGAGGAGGTCAGACAACTCCGCCACGAAGCTGTTTTTACAATAGATAAAACACAGGTAAACATCCTTCTGGTATTCTCTGCTCTTGGCCAAGATCGATCTGACATCAACAATGATAACCCTAGTTCCACATCCCCTTCTGAATCTGGCTTGAATTTCTGGCAGTTCCCTGTCGTTGTGCAGCTGCAGCCATTTCTGAATTATCCTTAGCAATTTTTGCTGGCAAGTGATATTAATGATATTGCTCTATAATTTCTATATTCTGTTTGATTGCCTTTTTTTTTTGGAATGGGCAGGAATATGAATCTCTTCCAGTTGGTTGCCCATGTAGCTGTCTTCCAAAATTCTTGACATAGGCAAGCAAGCACTTCCAGCATTGCATCTTTTTGTTAAAGCGTATCATTGATATTCCATCAATTCCTGAAAAAACAATTCCCATTGTTTTTTACCAATGCCTTTAGCACAGTTTGTACTTCTTCCTTCAGTACCAGAGGTTCTTGATCATATGCTACCACCTGAAATGGCTGAACATCCACCAATTCTTTCTGGTACAGTGACTCTGTGTGTATTTTTTTCTGTCTTTTTTTTTTTTTTGATGTGTCCTGGGTCATTCAATTTTTGGCCCAAAGAATCCTTCAGTATTGCAACTTGAGGATTGAATTTTCTCCTTAGTTCTATCAGCTTGAGAAATGTCGAGTGTTTTCTTCCTTTTTGGTTTTCTAACTCTAGATCTCTGCACATTTCACTGTAACACTTTACCTTGTCTTCTCAAGTCGTTCTTTGGTATTTTCTGTTCTGCCCATTTACTTCATCATTTCTTTTGTTTGTTTTAGCTACTCTGCACTCAAAAGCAAGTTTCAGAGTCTCTTCTGACATCTGTTTTGGTCTTCTTTTCCTTTCTTTTTAATAACCTTTTACTTTCTTGACACATGATATTCTTGATGTCATCCCACAATTCTTCTGGTCTTCAATCATAGGTGTTCACTGCATCAAATCTATTCTTGATGTGGTCTCTAAATTCAGGTCAGATGTATTTAAGTTTATACTTTGGCTCTCTTGGACTTCTTTGATTTTCTTCAGCTTCTACTTGAACTTGCGTATGAGCAATTGATGGTTTGTTCCTCAGTCAGCCCCTCGCTTTGTCTTGACTGATACTATTGAGGTTCTCCAACATCTCTTTCCACACAAGTAGTCAATTTGATTCCTGTGTAAACCATTTGTTGAGGTCTACATGTATTGTCATCATTCGTGTTGTTGAAAAAAATTATTTCCAATGAATGAGTCATTGGTCTTGCAGAATTCTTTCATGCAATCTCCAGTGTCATTCCTATAAACAAGCCATATTTTTTCGACTACTGATCTTTTTTTGTTTCCAGCTTTCTCATTCCAATCACCAATAATTATTAATGCATCTTGACTGCACATTTGATCGACTTCAGACTGCAGCAGTTCATAAAAATCTTTAATTTCTTCCTCTTTGACATTCATGTTTGTTGTGTAAATTTGAATAATAGTCATTTTAATGGTTCTTCTTTGTAAGTATATAAATATTAACTTACCACTGATAGCATTGTACTTCAGGATAGATCTCTAAATGTTCTTTTTGATGATGAATGCAATGCTGTTGCTCTTCAATTTGTCATTCCCAGCATAGTAAACTGTATAATTGTTGGATTCAAAGTGGACAATTCCAATCTATTTCGGTTAACTATCACCTACAGCAAAGGAACCCTGGTGGCGCAATGGTTAAGTGCCTGGCTGCTAACTGAAAGGTTGGTGGTTCGAACCCACCAGTGGTTCTGTGGGAGAGAAGACCTGGCGATCTACTCCCACAGAGATCACAGCCTAAAAAATCTAAAAAACCCTTTAGGGCAGTTCTACTCTGTCCTATGGGGTTGCTATGAGTCGGAATTGACTCAATGGCATATAACAACAACAATAACACCTAGGATATCAATCTTCAAGCATTTCATTTTTGACAACTTCCACATTTCCCTGATTTATACTTCATACATTTCACATTCTGATTATTAATAGATGTTTACAGCTGTCGCTTCTTTTTGAGTTATGCCACATCAGCCGATGAAGGTCCAGAAGGCATTACTCCATCCACATTTCAGGTCGACTCTACTTTAAGGAGTCAGCTCTTCTTCCCCAGGTATATTTTAAGTGTTTTCCAAACTGAGGGTTAATCTTCCAGCACTATATTGGACAATGTTTTGTTGTGATCCATAAGGTTTTCAAAATAATTTCTGTTATTAAATAAGTTGGAAAAAATAACCCTTAGCAACAAACACTAAGAATAAAACATAGTTTCTGTGGGTCAGGAATCTGGGCATAGCTTAGCTGAGTCCCCTGGCTCTAGATCTCCCCAAAGGCGGTGGTCTAGGCGTCAGGCAGGAATGTAGTTATATAAAGACAGGACTATATTTGGAGCCATCTCAGAGCCCACTCAAGTGGTTATTGGCAGGATTTAATTCCTCACGGATTGTTGGACTGACGGTCTCACTTCCTCATGGGCCAGAGACCTATCTCAGTTTTTTGCCATGTGGGTCTCTCCATAGGGCAGCTCACAACATGAACAAGCAGGTGAGAGGGCAAGAAAAAGAGAGTATGAGCAGAAAGTCAGTCTTTTATAACCTAATTACAGAAGTGACATTCCATCACTTTTGCCTTTCCTATTCATAAGAAGCAAGTCAACAAATCCAGCCCGTATTCAAGGGGAGACAACAATGCAAAAACATAAAAACTAAGAGACGGCTAACTGGGAGACATCAAAGAAGCTGCTTACCACATCTACCACCATAAGAAAATGATCTCTGAAAGAGATCACCTACATGGAAAAAAAAAAAAAAAAAAAAAAAAACACACACAACTGCCATCTATCCTTAGGGACCGAAAAGAGGACATTGCCCCTATAAAAACAAGAATAAATCAGAATGGATTCTATGATAAAACTAATGAAACTATAATAGGAAAGAGTAAATAGTTAAAAAAAAAAACTATATAAAATAGGTTTAGTGGGAAAGAAAAGATAGACTGGAGGGACATACGTGGATTTCAAATAGGCAAATTAGTGGATTTTTAAGAAGAATGAGAGAGAAGATAACAGACCTGAAAAATAGCACAGCATGGAGATCCAAATTATAAATAACAGTAGTATTACAAAAAAGAATAAGCAGAATTTACTATGGAGTGATCTTAAAGCTTTCCAAAATTTGCAAATAAAAATGGGAATTGAGAAGGCCCACTCTGTCCTGAGTAAAATTTATAAACAAAAGCCAAAACCAAAACATATTCCATTAATTATTAATATTAGAAATAAAAATGGGATTTCCCAATATTCTATATTTTAAACAGTAAAACCAAAGCTTCAGAAACAAAAAGTAAAATTGTAAAAATCCAGTTGCAAAAGAGTTAGCTGCAGATTAATGATGGTATTAATTAATGTGACTTATTCCTGGCAGTCTTCCCAGTGGATCAGTGATTATAGCCAGACCCCAACATCTGGCTATGATTGAAGATTGGCAAGAAGGGCGACCTGGACTCAGTTTGGTTAGTTCTTGAAGCAGCAATTAAGCATCCTTAGTTGAACATTCACATGACATCAGGATGTGGGGAGGCATGCAACACCTGTGGCCTCCTTCCTGAAGTTCAGTGAGGCATGAGATGTCACCTTGTCAAAGGAGCATAGAAAGATGAGGCTGCTTTCTTATACCCGCAAGCACCTCAATTCTCCGAATAATAATGTTGTTAGCTGCTGTTGAGTC
The DNA here is from genome assembly GCF_000243295.1 of Trichechus manatus latirostris. Classification (NCBI taxonomy): domain Eukaryota; kingdom Metazoa; phylum Chordata; class Mammalia; order Sirenia; family Trichechidae; genus Trichechus; species Trichechus manatus. The sequence goes on from NW_004444104.1 coordinate 446,135, forward strand.
ACCCCTGACTCATGGAAACCGCATGCATAATGGATCCATGGGGCTTTCATTGGCTGATTTTTGGAAGTAGATGGCCAGGATTTTCTTCCTAGTCTTAGTCTGGAAGCTCTGTTGAAACCCATTCAGCATCATAGCAACATGCAAGCCTCTACTGACAGACAGGCGGTGGCCACACATGAGGTGCACTGGCCGAGAATTGAACCCACGTCTCCCACATGGAAGGTGAGAATTCTACCACTGAAACTCTTAATGCTTACACAGCACTAGATGACAGATAGATGCTATTTTATTCATTCTGATCAGAGATGACTTCGTGTGTGTGCCGTCACACAGGGTACTGCACTTGGGTTAATGTTCTAATGTCACCATCTTGAAATTCATAACAACTTTCTAACAAGGGATCCCACATTTTCATTTTGCTCTGGGCCTGGTAAATTTGGTAGCCACAGTCTATAGATGAGGAAATCGAGGAACAAAGAAGTTAATTAACCTCTCCAAATTCACAACATTGGTAATTGGTAGAACTAGGATTTGAATTCAGGCAGTCTAGCCTCAGTGCCTCTGATCTTAACTACCATGGTTAGTGCCTCTCAATAAAAACTTACACCACTTAGTTAAGCGGTAAGCCACTACTCAGCAAGCTGTCGGTCTTCCAACCCTGGTATCTGGGCTCTGGGTTCTACCACTAGTTTGATGACCACCCTGGGGCAATCTCCCCTGAACTATAGCTCAGAGCCCATGAGTTTTCACTTCCTGACCAGTTCAGGACTTTCTGTGGGTTGGCCTGTCAGGGCCTTCCATAGTTAAGAGCTGCTTCTATGAGCTCTCTCTACTTCCCCATCATAGCACTTATCACACTTTATTGGCATTACTTGATATCTACTTCTTCAGTTTGAAAATAAGTTCATGAGAGCAGGAGTCATGTTTATCTTGCTTATCACCTTATCCCCAGAGCATACAAGGCCCCAATACGGAGAAACATAAGAATTTAAATAGTTGCTGAATGAAAGAATGATAGGTTCAGACTGCTCCACTACAAATGTCAATGCCAGAATAAATGATGTGAAAACCAAAGTTTGTATGTATTACTAAAGTCGACAGGATTATTTTTTCAGTCTGTAAAATTCAGAAACTTACCACTCAAGTGAGAAACTTATCACCCAAATAATCTTTCAATAGAGACTGTAGAAGCATGTTATCCAAAATTCTGTCAAGATTTTGTTAAGCATACTGCTTTTTGAAATATAGGCTTGGATATCAGGTATATCTAGATTCAAATTCTAGTCCAATCGTTTACTCATTATATTGCCTTGTAAAAATAAAAATTACTTAATATAACAATACTGAATATATGTAGTATTTTAAATATTA
>NW_004444104.1:447856-485020 GCF_000243295.1 Trichechus manatus latirostris
TTTTTTTTTGCATAACATGAAGCCTAGAGGAAGGCAGTTCAGGCTGACACAGAGGGTCTTCTTTCTTTCTGCTCCACCATACTTGTCTGAGCTCTCATTCCCAAACTTCTTACCTCATGGTCTCATGCTCCACCCCCAGCGTAATATACATATTCTAGAAAGGAAAAAGGGAGCAATAAGGAGAAAGACTCGGTGCTATATTGGAAATGTAAAGAACTTTCTTTGGTGTCTCATTGGAAACAACCATGGCATATGTCCGAATCCAACTGCCAATGAGGCTGAGAAATAGAGTGCTTTTTGATGGATATACCTTGACCCAGGTCAATACTGGAAGTTGTTGCCAGGTGCCATCAAGTCAATTCTGACTCATAGCAACCCTATGTACAATAGAATGAAACACTACTTGGTCCTGCACCATCCTCACAATCATTATTATGTTTGGGCCCATTGTTGCAGCCACTGTGTCAATCCATCTTATTGAATGTCTTCCTCTTTTTCGATGGTCATCTACTTTACCAGGCATGATGTCCTTCTCCAGGGACTGGTCCTTCCTGATAACATATCCAAAATACATGAGACAAAGTCTCAACATCCTCACTTCAAAGGAGCATTCTGGCTGTACTTCTTCCAAGAAAGATTTGTTCATTCTTCCAGCAGTCCATGATATATTCAATATTCTTCACCAACACCATAATTCAAAGGCATCAATTCTTTTTTGATCTTCTTTATTCATTGTCTACTTTCACATGCATATGAGTCAATTGAAAATATCACAGCTTGGGTCAGGTGCACTTTAGTCCTCAAAGTGACATCTTTGCTTTTTAACACTTTAAAGGGTCTTTTGCAACAGATTTGCCCAATGTAATAAGTCATTTGATTTCTTGACTGCTGTTTCCATGGGCATTGATTGTGGATCCAAGTAAAGTAAAATCCTTGACAACTTCAATATTTTCTCTGTTTATCCTTGTCTGAGTCATCTAGTGCTGTTATAACCGAAATATCATAAGTGGATGGTTTCAACGAAGAGAAGTTTATTTCCTTACAGTAAAGTAGGCTAAAAGTTCAAATTCAGGGTGTCAGCTCCAGGAGAAGGCTTTCTCTCTCTGTCGGCCTTCTCATCAATGTTCCTGCAAAACTCTCATTCAAATATGATGGTGAAATGAGGACAGAAATAAAAGGAATATGTAAAAACCAAACCACAAGAATTATTAAAGTGAGTCCTTCAGTTTGAGAACAAACAACATCAGATGACAGCCTGAATCTAAGACAGAAGATTGCACCAGCCAGATACCAACCTAGGAAATGAACCCTCAAGGACTACTCAAAATCAAAATATTTACAATAGGAAACCAGAGAGGTTAATCTGCAAATAACAACAATGTCAGAACAATAAAAGAGGGAATAAACGGTGGAGGTATAGAACTTTCTAATGGAGGGGAAGGGAAGGCAATACCAAGTAATAATAAACTGGTTCAAACCCAGGAAGATAAAGGTAAATTTCAAGGTTACCACTAAGAAAGTTAACAAACCTACTCATCAAAATAAAGAAGACAAACATAAAGTCTCAGTAAAAAACAAAATCTACAAAAACAAAATGAAAAAAAAAAATCCACAAACTAAAGGAATTCCACACAGGAGACTACGAGGAACAGAGAAGTTGTCAGCACCACAAAAAAAGCACTTCGAAATGAAAATAAACTCACACCTATCAATAATTACACTGAACATAAATGACCTAAACGCACCCATAAAGAGACGGAGAGTGACAGAACTGATTAAAAAAAAAAAAAAAAGGATCCACCAATATGCTGTCTACAAGAGACGCACCTTAGAAACAAAGACATAAATTTATTAAAAATTCAAAGGATAGAAAAAATATATCCAGTGAACAGCTACTGAAAAAGAGCAGGAGTGGCAATACTAATCTCAGATAAAATAGACTTTAAAACAAAATCCACCATAGAAGACAAAGAAGGGCACTACATCATGATTAAAGGGATGATCCAGCATGAAGGCATAACCATATTAAATATCTACGCACCCAATGACAGAGCTCCAAAATACATAAAACAAACTTTAACAGCACTGAAAAGAGAAAATGACAGTTCCACTATAATAGTACAAGACTTCAACATGCCACTTCCAGTGAAGGACAGAATGTCTAGAAAGAAATTCAACAAAGATACAAAAGATCTAAAGTCCACAATCAACCAAATTGAACTCATAGATATATATAGAACACTCCAACCAACAGCTGCAAAATACACCTTCTTTTCCAATGCACATGGAACATTCTCCAGAATAGACCAGGCCACAGAGCAACCCTCAACAAAATCCAAAACATTGAGATAACGTGAAGTATCTTCTCTGATCACAACACCATCAAAGTAGAAATTAACAACAGGAAGAGCAAGGTGAAAAAATTAATTACATGTAAACTAAATAACATACTGCTTAAGAACCACTGGGTGACAGAAGAAATCAAAGATGGAATCAAAAAATTCCTAGAATCAAATGAGAATGAAAACACATCATACCAAAACCTTTGGGACACAGCAAAGTTAGTGATCAGTGGTCAATTTATAGCAATAGATGCACACATCAAAAAAGAAGAAAGGGACAGAATCCAAACATTAGCTATTCAACTCGAACAAATAGAGAACAGCAAAAGAAGCCTACAGCCACCAGAAGAAATGAAATAATAAAGATCAGAGCAGAAATAAATGACACAGAGAATAGAAAAACAATAGAAAGAATCAACAAAACCAAAAGTTGGTTCTTTTAAAGGATCAACAAAATCGACAAACCACTGAACAAACTGATAAAAGAAAAACAGGAGAGGATGCAAATAACCCAAATAAGAAATGGAATGGGGGATATTACGACAGATTCAACTGAAATGAAAAGGATCGTAACACAGTATTATGAAAAAGTATACTCCAACAAATTTGAAAATCTAGAGGAAATGGACAAATTTCTAGAAACATACTACCTATGCAAACTATCACAAAGTCATGTTGAAAATCTGAACAGACCCATAACAAGAGAAGAGATTGAAACAGTAATAAAAAAAAAAAAAGAAACTCCCAACAAAAAAGAAAGCTCTGGCCCAGATGGCTTCTACCAAACATCCAGAGAAGAGCTTACACCAGTACTACTCAAATTATTTCAGAACATAGAAAAGGAAGGGATACTTCCAAATTCATTCTATGAAGCCAGCATAACCCTGATACCAAAACCAGGCAAAGACACTGCAAAAAAAAACGAAATTACAAACCAATATCTTTCATGAATATAGGTGTAAAAATTCTCAACAAAATTCTAGCCAATAGAATTCAGCATCATATCAAAAAATAATACACCAAGACCACATAGGATTCATACCAGGAATGCAAGTATGGTTCACCCTTAGAAAATAAATCAGCGTAATCCACCACATAAATAAAAGGAAGGAAAAGAATCACATGATCATATCAATTGATGCAGAAAAGGCATCTGACAAAGTCCAACACTCATTCCTTATAAAGGCTCTCAATAAAATAGGTATAGAAGGGAAATTCTTCAACATGGTAAAGGGCATCTATGCAAAACTGACAGCCAACATTATTCTAAATGGAGAGAAGCTGAAAACGCTCCCCTTGAGAACAGGAAGGAGACAAGGATGTCCTTTATCACTACTCCTATTTAACATTGTGCTGGAAGTCCTAGCTAGAGCAATAAAGGAAGAAAAAGAAATAAAGGGCATCCAAGTTGGTAATAAAGAAATAAAACTGTCTTCCTATTTGCAGATGCTATGATACTATATATGGAAAACCCAAAAGACTCCACAAGAAAACTACTATAACTAATAGATTCAGCAGAGTAGCAGGATACAAGATGAACACACAAAAATCAGTCCAATTCCTATACACCAATAAAGAGAATGACGAAAAGGTAATTAGGAAAGCAATAGCATTTATAATAGCCCCTGAAAAAATAAAATACTTAGGGATAAATCTAACCAGGGATGTAAAAGACCTATACAAAGAAAACTACAAAACACTCCGGCAGGAAACCAAAAGAGATCTATGTAAATGGAAAAACATAACATGCTCATGGATAGGTAGACTCAACATTGTGAAAATGACAATTCTACCCAAAGCAATTTACAATACAATGCAATCCCAATCCAAATACCAACAACATTCTTTAAAGAGATGGAAAAAGTAATCATTAACTTTATATGGAAAGGGAAGAGGCCCCGGATAAGTAAAGCACTATTGAAGAGGAAGAATAAAGTAGGAGGACTTGCACTACCTGACTTCAGGACCTACTGTACAGCTACGGTAGTCAAAATAGCCTGGTACTGGTACAATGACAGATACATTGACTGATGGAACAGAATTGAGAACCCAGATGTAAATCCATCCACCTACGGTCACCTGATCTTTGACAAAGAACCAAGTCCATTAAATGGGAAAAGACAGTCTTTTTAACAAATGATGCTGGCAAAATTGGATATCCACCTGAAAAAAAAAATGAAACAGGACCCATATCTCACACCATACACAAAAACTAATTCAAAATGGATCAAAGACATAAGTCTAAAACCAAAAGCTATACAGATCATAGAAGAAAAAATAGGATCAATGCTAGAGACCCTAATACATGGCATTAACAGGATATTAATCATAACTAACAACATACAAACTCCAGAAGATAAGCTAGATAACTAGGATCTTCTAAAAATTAAACACTTACGCTCATCAAAAGACTTCACCAAAAGAATAAAAAGAGAAACTACAGACTGAGGAAAAAAATTTTGGTTATGACAAATCCGACAAAGTTCTAATCTCTAAAATATACAAGAAAATCCAACGCCTCTACCACAAAAAGACAAATAATCCAATTAAAAAATTGGCTAAGGAAATGAACACTTTACCAAAGAAGACATTCAAGCAGCTAACAGACACATGAGGAAATGCTCGCAATCACTAGCCATTCGGGAAATGCAAATCAAAACCACAATGAGATACCGTCTCATCCCAGCATTACTGGCACAAATCAGAAAAACAGAAAATATCAAATGTTGGAGAGACTGCGGGGAGATCAGAACTCTTATGCACTGCTGGTGGGAATGCAAATTGATATAACCATTTTGGAAAATGATATGGCGCAATTCCACTCTCAGGAATATATCCAGAAATAAGAGCTGTCACACAAATAGACACATGCACACCCATGTTCATCGCAGCTTTGTACACAATAGCAAGAAGATGGAAACAACCTAGATGCCCATCAACCGATGAATGGATAAACAAACTATGGTACATACACGCAATGGAATACTACGAAATGACAAAGAACAATGATGAATCTGCGAAGCATCTCACAACATGGAATCTGGAAGGCATTATGCTGCGTGAAATCAGTCAATCACAAAAGGACAAATATTGTATGAGACCACTACTATGAAAAGTCTTGAAAAGGTTTACACACAAAAAGAAACAATCTTTGATGGTTATGAGAGAGGGGGAGTGGAAAAACACTAAATAGAGAATAGATAAGTGGTAACTATGGTGAAGGTCAAGACAGTACACAATACTGGGAAAGCCAGCACAATTTATTCAGGGTAACATCATGGAAGCTCCATAGACAAATCTAAACTCCCTTAGGGACTGAATTGCTGGGCTGAGGGCTGTGGGGACCATGGTCTTGGGAAACATCTAGTTCAATTGGCATAGCACAGTTTATAAAGACAATGTTCTACATTCTACCTTGGTGGGTAGCGTCTGGGGTCTTAAAAGCCTGTGAGTGGCCATCTAAGATACTCCTGTGGTCTCACCCCTTCAGGAGCAAGGGAAAATGAAGACATCTAAAGACATGAGGGAAAGATTAGTCCAAAGGACTAATAGACCACAATTACTACGGCCTCCACCAGTACAACTAGGTGGTGCCCAGCTACCACCACTGACTGCTCTGACACGGATCACAATAGAGGGTCCCGGACACAGCTGGAGAAAAATGTAGAACAATATTCAAATTAAAAAAAAAAAGACTAAACTTACTGGCCTAAGAGAGACTGGAAAAACCTCTAGAGTATGGCCCCCCAGACACCCTTTTAGCCCAGTATTGAAGTCACTCTGGAGGTTCACCTTTTAGCCAAAGACTAGACAGACAGACCCATAGGACAAAATGAGACTAAACGGGCGCATCGGCCCAGGGGCAAGGGCTAGAAGACTGAAGGGGACTGCAAAGCTGATGATAGGGAGCCCAAGTTCTAGAAGGGAGAGTACTGACAGGTCATGGGGTTGGTAACCAATGCCGTAAAACAATATGTGTACTAACTGTTTAATGAGAAGCTAGTTTGTTTTGTAAACCTTCATCTGAAGTTCAATTAAAAAAAAAGCTCATTATTATATATAGCATTAGCACTATTTTGAGAAATTGGTGTAGAATATGATAAAGCATATGAAACTGTTTTATATTTCTATAGAATACACTAGAAGTATAAGTCAACTAAATATTCATGAAGCATGTATTTTGAAGGAAAACACCTGATATATGGTATAGAAAATACGAGATCTATAAAACATGTTCACTTCCATAATGGAACTTGAATCTAGTCACAAAATCATGACATTTCAGAAGATAAGTAACAAAATGCATTAGTATATGATAATATCCAAACCAGTTGTATAGATGATAGGCTTTCTTTGCCCTTTAGATTTGTTTTAAAAGTCTAAGTCTGAGCAATCTAACTATGTTGTTGTTAGTTACCATTGAATCGGCTCTGCTTCATGGAGACCCATCTACAACTGAAGGAAACATTGCCAGGTCCTGCGCCATCTTCAGGAGTGTTGAGTCATATGTTTCAACCATTGTGTAATGCCTTCCAACCTAGGGGGCTCATCTTCCAGCACTATATCAGACAATGTTATATTGCTACCCATAGGGTTTTCGTTGTCTATTTTTCGGGAGTAGATTGCAGGCCTTTCTTCCTACTCTGTTTTAGTTTGGAAGTTCCAATGAAACCTGTCCACCATGGGTAACCCGACTGGTGTTTGAAATACCAGTGGCACAGCTTCCACCATCATAGCAACATGAAAGCTACTGCAGAACGACAAACTGACAGATGGGTGATGGAAGCTGTCTATAGCATGAGGCTAAAAGAACAAAGCTTCAGGATAAAGAAGGAAGGAAGCGAGGTGATCTGAGAAGGAAGGATTCATACATGTAAGGAAGGAATACATATAGGAAGGAATTCTAAATGAAAGAGGTCAGAGTGCAGAAAGCTACAAAACAGAAAATGAACTGAGCTAAGAATATGAAACTGTAAACATATCAGTTTGGCCAGATTGGAACTTTTGTGTAAGGGAAGAATCAGAAAGTGGTACATTATTTTGGATTACATTAGACACAGTCCTGTATTAACAGCTAAAGAACTCCTTTAGGCAGGAGGAAACATCAACAATTTGGAAAAGAAAGCAAAATTATGAAAGTGCGATTTTAATTATTTACATCTTAAAATATTTATTTCAGATTTTAAACTAAAACCAAATTAGTCATAGGTTCTGTATGTGCCCCATCCACACCAAAAAAAAAAGAACTTATGATTTTGCAAGTGTAAGAAGAGTAATCATTTTCAGTTGAATTCCATTAGCATATCAGGGGACTCAGTTGAATTCCATTAGCATTTCAGGGGATGCTTTATTTCAAATAAATCATCATTTGGGAGTGATCTTCACACTTGGGGTTTGTTTCTTTGTCCTCCAGACTTGATGCCTGGAAATTAATTGTCTGGAAGACAAAGATGTACGAATGGAAGTTGGTACCTATGGAAAAACTTCTGTAGATCCTATGAAGTGAAAAATGCTTGAGGGATTGAATAATCTTCCACGTATTATTCCTTTTGTCAGTCAAATTGTGGCATATCAGGTGTCTTTAAAGCAAGTGATACCAGAAGGAAAGTTAAAAGCAATTACCTCTTCATTCAAACAGAGATGAGGATTTACACAAGTTTTCCAGATGACTTAATTTGCCTTAAATAGCTCACTATTCTAGACCCACAAGTATTCAGTTATTTTTGGTTTTACAAATACAGACTGCAGTTGAGGGATTCAGAAGCAGAAACCTGCCCTGAACAGCTGTTAACTAAAAAAAAGAAAAATACAGTGGTGACATCTGCTGAATGAAAAAACAGTATTTTTAGATGATCCCATTGCTGCAGAAGGATGCACCACGGGATGAAAGACAATTCTTTAGAAACCCATGCAAAGTTCACATTACTTTGTAAATTTTCATAAAGCTTTCTGGAAATAATTGAGTGTACCAGCAAGGTGACAGCTGCAGAGCTGTGAGGATCTTCATACTCACTGATGTCAGTAGCGGTTCACTCAGGAAGCAGTCACCTAGAAACTGTTTCAAGAGCTAATATGCTCTAGGTTCTTACCCTATGGAGTCCCTGGGTGGTGCAAATGGTTAATGTGCTCTGATTCAAACTGAAAGGTTGGAGGTTTGAGTCCACCCAGCGGCGCCTCAAAAGAAAGTTCTGGCAATTGAATACCCTGTGGGGCAGTTCTTCTCCGCCACACACGGGGTTGCCATGAGTTGGAGTCGATTCCACAGCACCTAGGTAGATGGAAGATGAACCTATGCTATGCCAGGCTCTATACTAAGAGTTTACAAACATTCTATCTTTAATCCTCACTGGAATCCTATGAACTAGACTTTGGTACCATTTTAAGAGGAAGCTGAAGTACTGAGAGGTTAGAGGTTCATCAAGATGGCATAGCGAGTGGCAGAGGTAGAACTTGGCCCAGTTCTGTTAGTCACCAGAGTGTCTGCCCTTTAACCACTCTTCCAGCATGAAGCACAACTCCACTGCTTTCTGATAGATCATACACAGTCACTGATTTAAATGGCCCTCTTTTACCCCAAAACAGGTGTATTACTCTAAGATAGTATTTATATTTCAGACAACTTATTAATAGTATTAACTAAAGAAGATTAGTTTACAAGAAATTCTTTCAGTCTATACTTTTCATATTGTCCCAGAACAGGTGGTGGGGCTTTTAGAGAACTTGTTTTCATTCAAGCCAAACATGAGATATCATCCTCGTCAGAATCCAAATCTCTGACACTTCAATTTCAAAACTTCTGTTCCAGCTGCTAGCTAAGCTACTTAATATTTATACATGAATTAAAAGTGAAATGGACAAAAAATGAAAGCTATGACATAATTCTAATAAGGTACTGAGTTAACGCCTTATTTCGTTAAAAAGACTGATAAATTTCCTAACCAAAAAAGTGGCAAATTGTAATTCAAGTGTTATTGTCTTATCAAATTACCTTTATGTTTAATTTATTTCAAATTTCTTTGCTTTATACAACTGTAAGTCTTCCATTACAGATATGTCTAAAACACGTTGTTCTTGTTGTTAGGCGCTGTCCAGCCAGTTTCTGACTCATAGTGATCCCATGTGACCAAGTAGAACTGCTCCATAGGGTTTTCTAACCTGTATTTTCATGGGAGCAGATTGCCAGGTCTTTTAACCTTTTTGTTTTTAACTCATCTGTATCTTCCTAGTCCAAAAGTTTACTTCTCCTAAACTCAAAAGCTAATCAGGCATTACTTTTATTTCTTTGACTTGAGGATATTGAGAAATTGTCACTTGCCTGAGGCCAAATATCTACTCACAAGTATCACTTAAGATTAAATTTATTAAATATTATTATGTTTAATAAAAACAACTCTTTTCAATTAAATATAAATAAAATTATTATTCAAAGTGACAAATTCCTCAAAAACACAGAAATTATTCGGGGGTATCTTACTGGATGGCACAGTGGTTGAGAGCTATTGCTGCTAACCAAAGGTCAGCAGTTCAAATCCACCAGCCAGTCCTTGGAAACCCTATGGGGGTACTTCTACTCTGTCCTATAGGGTTGCTGTGAGTCAGAATCAACTCGAAGGCAATGGATTTTTTTTTTTTTTTAAATCTTACTGGGTGTGGTTTTACCTAGTAAATTTAAATTTTCAGAAGGAAAATTAAAATCTTGGAAGAATTTCTTCAAATTCTTTAATTTTTTTAAATCTAAAATTGATTTTTGCATGATCAAATCAACGTATTAAGTTTGAAGTTTTTTTTTCTTGTTGTTTTCTTTAGCTTTTTATGATTTCAAATGGTGAATTCAGATTCCTGGAGTATTCTATGTCAGACTATGGATATACGATTTTGATAAAACTACCAGATAAATTGAGCATATAATTGAGGTAAAAAATAAGTTCCTTTTTATCTTGAAAGTTTCTGTTCTTTTTCTAAATTGACCCAACATATGATTTTAAAAGAAAAGGCTCATATGAAGCATCAGATTCAATGCTTTCAACCTCATATAACTTGTCACTTAAATTTTGAAAAGCACTTTTTTCAGGGAGAATAATCTGACATGCTTGATATAACATAATGGAAATAAAATTTATTCAAGCACGATTGATTAGCTATTATTGGGTAGATACTATGTTAAGAAATGTAGTTATAATTCTAAAACTGTGTTCATTTGTTTTTATAAAAGTCATTTGATTTATTTTTATAAAATAAAATGTTATTTTTTTTCTAATTACAAAAGTAATTCATGTTTCTTCAAAGTCATTTGAAAAATGTGGATAATCACACACATCTTAAAAATCAGCCATATTTTCACCATCAAAGTAAAAAAACTGTTATATCCTAGTTTTATAATTCTGTGTTCATGCACACATACTAAATTATTTTATTAAAATGGGGTTGTGCCATACATCCTGTTTGCAACCTGCTTTGTTTTCCTAAGAATATACTATGGACATTTCTCCAAACCATTTTCTATTCCTCAATGATGCTATTTTAAGATGGACACATAATATCTTTCCTAATTCAGTTAATCTGCTAGATATTTAGGAGTAGGTAAGTAGGTGGAAAGGAGCCTTGGTGGCAAAGTGGTTAAATGCTCAGTTGTTAACCAAAAGTTCAGTGGTTAGAATCCACCAGCAGCTCCACAGGAGAAAGATACGGCAGTCTGCTTCCGTAAGATTACAGCCTTGGAAACCCAGTGGGGCAGACCCTACTCCTGTAGGGTCACTATGAGTTGGAATCGACTGGATGATGACAGATTTGGTTTTGGGTTAGGTGGATGGATGGATGAATGGAGAGAGAGGGAGCAGGAGAGGGAGAGATACAGTTGCAGATTACCTATATACCTCTATAACACAGCTTTAGTAGAGCTGAACTTATCTAAGGTATTATTGGGTAGTGTAAGTTATTCTCTACTGCTGCTGGCAGGATTATTTTACAAATGTTAACTATGGTTTCTCCACTGTGTGAAACTGGCATAAACATCTTTATAAAAAATATTTCCTCTCCATCACATTGATTGAATGGAGTTCCATTAATGAACCATAACACCTGAGTGAATGGGATAGTTGCTACCAACTCTGTCTCTGTAATAGGGTTATTATTCTGTCTATCGTCTCCTGTTTTAGCTGTGCTTCCCTCGGGAGGAGTGTAGTACATCCATGCCTTCTGGACTCCGTACTTCAGCTAATGGAATATTAGCAGACTTCAACTGCCACATCAGAGCAGAAGATTTAGATTGAGTATGGACATTTTTTTCCTGCAAAAATCCATAGTTATTCAATCTGTATACTGAGCAAATAATCTGAGAAGCTGGACTGTGTGAAGAAGAATGCTGCGTCAGGATTGGAGGAAGACTCATTAACAACCTGCATTATGCAGATGACACAACCTTCCTTGCTAAAATCGAAGAGGACTTGAAGCACTTACTGATGAAGATCAAAGATCACAGCCTTCAATATGGATTACACTTCAAGATAAGGATCACAACCGGACCAATAAGCAACATCATAAGAAATGGAGAAAATATTGAAGTTGTCAAGGATTTCATTTTAGCTGGATTCACAATCAACACAAATGGAAGCAGCAGTCAAGAAATCAAATGACACAGTGCATTGGGCAAATCTGCTACAAAACACCTCTTTAAAGTGTTGAAAAGCAAAGATGTCACTTTGAGGATTAAGGTGTGCCTGACCCAAGCCATGGAATTTTCAAACATCTCATATGCATGTGAAAGCTGGACAATGAATAAGGAAGGCAGAAGAAGAACTGATGTCTTTGAATTATGGTGTTGGCTAAGAATATTGAATACAGCATGGACTTCCAGAAAAATGAACAAGTCTGTCTTGGAAGAAGTGTAGCCAGAATGCTCCTTAGAAGCAAGGATGGTGAGACTTTGTCTCACATACTTTGGACATGTGTCTTAGTCATCTAATGCTGTTATAACAAGAACATCACAAGTGGATAGCTTCAACAAAGAGAAATTTATTCTCTCACAGTCTAGTAGGCTAGAAGTCCAAATTCAGGGCATCAGCTCCAGGAGAAGGCTTTCTCTCTCTGCTGGCTCTGGAGGAAGGTCCTTCTCATCAATCGTCCCTTGGACTAGGAGCTTCTCCACGCAGTTCCAAAGAATGCGCTCTGTTCCTGGCACTGCTTTCTTGGTGATATGAGGTCCCCCACTCCTTGCTTGCTTCCCTGTCCTTTTATCTCTTGTAAGACAAAAGGTGGTGCAGGACACACCCCCGGGAAACTCCTGTTATATTAGATCAGAGATGTGACCTTACTAAGGGTGTTACAGTCCCACCCTAATCCTCTGTAACATACAATTATAATCACAAAATGGAGGACAACCACACAATACTGGGAATCATGGCCTAACCAAGTTCACACATATTTGGGGGGAACACAATTCAATCCATGACAACATGTTATGAGGAAGGACCAGTCCCTGGAGACGGACATTATGCTTGGTAAACTAGAGGGTCAGCAAAAAAGAGGAAGACCCTCAACAAGATGGATTGACAAGTGGCTGCAACAATTGGGTCAAACATAGCAACAATTGTGAGGACGGTGCAGAACCAGGTAATGTTTCATTCTGTTGTGCATAGGGGAGCTATGAGTCAGAACTGACTAGAGGACACCTAACAACAACAATAGTAATAATAGTCTTTGTTGGCCATACCATCTTTCTCATAACTATTCATCTCTGCCATTGCAGCACAGAAGTATCCATAAACAATACATAAATAAATGAGCATGACTTTATTCTAATAAAACTTTATTTTCCTAAGTAGGTGACAGGCTGAATTTGGCCTAGGGGCGATAGTGTGCTGACTCTTGACTTAGATCTTGCATGGTTCAGCTTGTTCACTCTTCAATTCCTGCCTTCCAGTATGGGAAGAATATTTCCCTAATGGTGGACACTCTATTAACATGGGACCTGAAATAAGAAGATATAGAGGTGAGCCCAGCCAAACCAAGCAGATCTTGGCAGACCAACTGCCCTAATGTAACAAGATCCAGAAATAAATGTAGCAAAGTATTTTGGAGTGTTTGTTACAGCAGCAAAGTAGACTAAAACATCAGATTACTTTATTCATGCTTTATTCATAGAGGCATATAAATATTTTACCCACCTCACAACTTTGTTGCCAATCTTTTGTTGAAGTCTTTCTGTGGTAACCATCTTCACACAGGTATGATGTGGCAGCATCTCACTTCAACTGTACCATGCATTTCTGCTTTTTCGTTAAGCTCACCTGATATCACAGAAGGGATGCATGTGCAAACCTTGCAAAAGGAAGGATTTTAACCCATAAAGAAATTAGTGACTAGAGGAAATGGGAGCTGGTGGATAAGTGCTCCTCTCTCTTCCATCCCTCAGGGAGATAATTCTGGGGCCATTCTACATGGCTTCTCAGAGAGTCCCAAGAGCATTAAATCCCATGTTGCCACAGGGATAACCCACTCACTAATGTACACTTTTTATCAACTTCCCCTTTTTCCCAGTTCTAAACTCCTGTTCCCTGGGATCACCTCCCAAAATAAACTACTTACACAAGTCCTTGTCAGGCTCTGCATTCTGGGGGAAATCGGGGCTAAAACAGATATAATCATGAGGATATTACTTTTCATGGTTTAAAATTTTTTCTTTTTTTGTCATGCTCAGTTACATTCAAGGTAAGATGAAAGTAGTTCAAAAGAGACATAACACCTTACAAAACCAGTTCTGTCAACAAAAGATAACAAGAAAGAGTATAAATTCAACATGCCTGAGACAGTTGAGACACTTCCGGCATTTTGCATGCAGATGTGAATTGCAGGATAAGGAGCAGAGGGACGTGGAAGACAGAATAAAAGAGGAGGAGTGTTGAATTTCTACTGTTAAGTAAAAATGTGTCTATTTCGTTTAGTTACAGGAATTGAACTGAGAAATACACAATTACATATTTTAGTTTTGGTTTGATTCAATGGTAAACAAATATTAAGGAGAGTCTATTTCCGTGGTTCTCAAACCTGTCCACATATTAGAATCACCTAATGGAACATAGAATGTAAAAAATAATTCCAATGCACATACATTATTCCAGGCCTACTAAAAAGAGTATCTTAGGGTATAATTCCAGGCACTGGAGTTTTTCAAAACTTACCTGTGATTCTAATGTGTAACCAGACTTGAGAATTATCAGTTTACCTGTATAAATATGAACAGTTGTGAGATTGAACCTCGGATGTAACAGTGTGAGAAGCTTTGTGGACCTACTCTCCAGTGTAGCTGGTGAAAATTATTTTTAAAAAACAACCATTTAAAGCCTCTAGAAATAATCCTAAGGGTATACATCAAATAAAGAAATGTCTATTCAAGAAAATCTACAAAAGTTCAGTAGGAAAACCCAGAGTATGTGGTATCAAACCAAGACCACTCCCTACCTCCTCTGTCCTAGCAAAGCTAGGCAGAAACTCTACTCCAGATTGGTGCAACCAAGAACACACGGCTCTTGCTCTCCCAACATCCCAATTAGAGGGCTTTCTTCCCAGGAAGAGCAGGAAGATAATGTTTCTCATTCTGCCCCCAGCTACCCATTGCTGAGGCTAAGTTTTGGGTGGGTGTAGTCAAGAGGTGAGGCTTCCTGCCCATCCACCTATTCATGGAATGAGACTCTCTACCTTGGGTGCCACTGAGAATATTCGGCCTGATTGCCCTTGCCCCTACTTTTAAGTCTGTGATTCTACTTCAGGACAGGCAAGCTGAGAAAACTTCAGGCTACTGCCCTAGTTTACCAAGACATCAGCTCCTAAAGAGGGATTTCACACAGATGGAAGTCTGCCATTGTCTCCACCACCCCCGCTCCTGAACGCTTGCTCAGAAATTTTGCCTGGGGGAGAAGGAAAAGTATGCCATAACACATATAGCCCTAATCTTTTCCCCGAAAAAACTGACTGCATTTTCAACAGAGCGTGGAAAAGTTCAAACCTTAGAGTATTGTCATTGAATTGTAAATGTAAAAACAACGGAGGAATGGATAAACAAAACGTGGTACAATAAAATCTGCAAAAGCCAAGACCTGTGTAAGGAAGAAACCTGTCAGAGAAGGAAAACTCAAATCTTTTCTACTAATAAAGAGTGATAGAAAAGTGATAAGACTGCACCTTGTCAGAGGCGGAAAACTTGAGAGACCCGAAAGAATAAGGCAGTCCCGTTGAGTTCCAGCTCTCACAGGTTTCACTGTATACACATACAATGGCATATTATGCAGCCATAGAGAGATATGAAATCCTGATGCATGCCACAACATGGATGAACCTTGTAAACATTATATTGAGAGAAATAAGTCAGTTACAAAAAGATAAATACTCTATGATCTCACTTATATTAAATAAACAAATACACAGAAACCAAAGATTATTAACTGTTACAATGGGGTGGAAGGGAGGGGGAAGAGGGAGTTTGTGTTTGGTCAGGATTGAGGTAATGCTAATTGTCATGGAATGCTTTGGAAAAGGATAGTGATAATGATGGGACAATATGAAAAATGTGATCAATGTCATTGAATTGTAAATGTGGAAATTGTTGTGCTGGTGAATGTTTTGGTGTGTGTATTTTCACCACAATTAAAAAAACAAACAAACAAAAAAAAGAACAATGTCAGTTGTGTCAATGGGAAAAGAATAATCTCTTCAACAAATGGTGCTGGGACAACTGGATTTCCACTTGCAAAAGAATGAAGTTGAACCCATACCCCGCACCACATATGAAAATAACTCAAAATGGATCAATAAACTAAATATAAGAACTGAAAACATGAAACACTTAGAAGTAAAGCTTCAGGACTGTGTTTTTGGCAATGGATTCTTAGGTACAACACAAAGCATGAGCAAAAAAAAAAGAAATACATTGGACTTTATTAAAATAACAATTTTTGTGCATCAAAGGATTTTGTTAAGAAAGTGAAGAGACAACGTACAGAATGGAAAAAAAATTTGATAACCATATATCTGAAAAAGGTTTAATATCCAGAATATATAAGAAATTCCTACAACAAAAAAAAGTCAAATAACTCAAAAAAATGGGCAAAGTGTTTGAATAGACATTTTTCCAAAGAAAATACGCTGTTGATGCTATCAGTTGTTATCAAGTGGGTGCTAACTTATGGTGACACCATGAACAACGGGACAAAACATTGTCCAGTCCTTCACCATTTTGACAATTGTTGGCATGCTTGAGTTCATTGTTGTGGCCACTGTATATTTTGAGTGACTTCCAGCCTAGGACCTCATCTTCCAGCATGATAGCAGACAATATTCTGTTGTGATCCATAGAGTTTTCATTGTCTAATTTTCAGAAGTAGATTGCCAGGGCTTTCTTCCTAGTCTTAGTCTAGAAGCTCTGCTGAAATATGTCCACCATGAATGATCATGCTGGTATTTGAAATACCGGTGGCAAGCTTCCAGCATTGTGGCAATACGCAAGTCACAAACTGACAGACCAGTGGTGGAAAGAAGATATAGAAATAGGCAATAAACACGTGAAAAGATTCTCAACATCCAGGAAGCTCAATGAACTAAGTAAGAAAAACACAAAGAGATCCACAAATAGATACATCATAGTAAAGAATGCGGAAAGTCAAAAACAAGGAGAAAATCTTGAAAGCAACAAAAGAAAAGTGACTCATCACTTACAAGGGAGCCCCAAAAAGATTAACAGCTGATTTGTCAGAAGACACAACAGCGACCAGAGGTAGTGGGATAACATATTCAAAGTGATCGAAGAAAAAAAAAAGCGTCAACCAAGAATCCTGTGGACAGCAAACTCTGTCCTTGAAATATGAAGACAAAATAAAGATATTCACAGATAAACAAAATCTTAGAGAATTTGTTGCTAGCAGACCCCCCTTACAAGAAATAATAAAAGAAGTTCTTCAGGCTGGAAGCAAGTGACGTCAGGAAGTAATTTGAATCCACATGAATAAACAAAGAGCTCCAGTAAAGGTACTTATGTAATTATAAAAAATAGTCTAAATGCATAATTTCTCTCCTTTATTCTCTAAACTGATTTAAAGATAAATTGTGTGCAATAATATGTATATAAGGTAATGTTGGCCACATAACATGTAGAAATATATTTGTAGTTTTTTGTTGTTGTCAGGTGCCATTGAGTCAGTTCTGACTCATAGCGACCCTGTGTACAACAGAACGAAATATTGTGTGGTCCTGTCCCATCCTCACAATCCTTGTTATGCTTGAGCCCATTGTTGCAGCCACTGTGTCAATCCATATCATTGAGGGTCTTACTCTTTTTTGATGACCCTCTACTTTACCAAGCATGATGTCCTTCTTTAGGGAGTAATCCCTCCTGATATCAAGTACAAAGTATGTGAGACGAAGTCTCACCATCCTTCTAAGGAGCACTCTGGGTATACTTCTTCCAGGCCAGATTTGTTTGTTCTTTTGGCAGTCCATGGTATATTCCATATTCTTCGCCAACACCATAATTCAAAGGAGTCAGTTCTTCAGTTGTCCTTATTCATTGTCCAGCTTTCACATCATATGAGGCAATTGAAAACACCATGGCTTGGGTCAGGCACACCTTAGTCTTCAAGGTGACATCTTTGCTTTTTAACACTTTAAAGAGGTCTTTTGCAGCAGATTTTCCCAATGCCACACGTCGTTTGATTTCTTAACTGCTACTTCCATGGGTGTTGATTGTGGATCCAAGTAAAATGAAATTCTTGACAACTTCAATCTTTTCTCCATTTATCATGATGTTGCTTATTGGTGTAGTTGTGAGGATTTTTGTTTTCTTTATGATGAGGTGTAATTCATACTGAAGGCTGTGGTCTTTGATCTTCATCAGTAACTGTTTCAAGTGCGCTTAGCTTTCGGCAAGCAAGGTTATGTCATCTGCATACTGCAGGTTGTTAAAGAGTTTTCCTCCAATCCTGATGCCATGTTCTTCTTCATATAGTCCAGCTTCTCAGATTATTTACTCATTTACTCACCATACAGATTAAATAAATATGGTGAAAGGATACAACCCTGACACACAACTTTCCTGTCTTTAAACCATGCAGTATCCCCTTGTTCTGTTCGAAAGACTTCCTCTTGATCTATGTACAGGTTCCTTAGGAGCACAATTAAGTGTTCTGGAATTTCCATCCTTCACAATGTTATCCATAATTTGTTATGATTCACACAGTCAAATGCCTGTGGATAGTCAATAAAACACAGGTAAACATCTTTCTGGTATTCTCTGCTTTCAGCTAGGATCCATCTGACATCAGCAATGATATCCCTCTTTCCAAGTCCTCTTCTGAATCCAGCCTGAATTTCTGGCAGTTCTCTGTCGATGTACTGCTGCAGCTGCTTTTGAATGATCTTCAGCAAAATTTTACTTGCATGTGGTATTAGTGATATTGTTCAATAATTGCCACATTTGTTTGTATCACCTTTCTTTGGAATAGGCCAGGTAGCTGTCTTCCAAATTTCTTGGCATAGACAAGTGAGCACTTCAGTACTGCATCCATTTGTTGAAACATCTCGATTGGTATTTCGTCAATTCCTGGAGCCTTGTTTTTCACCAATGCTTTCAGTGCAGCTTGCGCTTCTTACTTCAATACCATCAATTCTTGATCATATGTTACCTCCTGAAATGGTTGAATATTGACCAATTGTTTTTGGTACAGTGACTCTTTGTATTCCTTCCATCTTCTTTTGATGCTTCCTTTGTCATTTAATATTTTCCCCATAGAATCCTTCACTATTGCAACACGAGGCTTGAAATTTTTCTCAGTTCTTTCAGCTTGAGAAGTGCCAAGCCTGTTCTTCCTTTTTGGTTTTCTAACTGAAGGTCTTACACATGTTGTTATAATACTTTGTCTTCTTGAGCAGCCCTTTGAAATCTTCTGTTCAGCTCTTTTACTTCATCATTTCTTCTTTTTGCTTTAGCTACTCGACATTCAAGAGCAAGTTTCAGAGTCTTTTATGACATCCCTTTTGGTCTTTACTTTCTTTCCTGTCTTTTTAATGACCTCTTGCTTTTTTCATGTATGATGTCCTTGATGTCATTCCACAACTCGTCTGGTCTTCAGTCATTAGTGTTCCACGCATCAAATCTATTCTTGAGATGGTCTCTAAATTCACGTGGGATATACTAACGGTCGTACTTTCACTCTTGTGGACATGTTCTAATTTTCGTCAGCTTCAACTTGAACTTGCATATGAGCAATTGTTAGTCTGTTCTGCAGTTGGCCCTGGCCTTGTTCTGACTAATGATGTTGAGCTTTTCCATTGTCTTTTTCCACAGATGTAGTCAATTTGATTCCTGTGTATTCTGTCTGGCGAGGTCCTGGTGTATAGTCGCCATTTATGTTGTTGAAAGAGGTATTTGCAATGAAAACATTACTGGTCTTGCAAAATTCTGTCATACAATCTCCAGCATAGTTTCTATCACCAAGGCCTTATTTTCCAACCAGCAATCCTTTTTCATTTCCAACTTTTGCATTCCAATCACCAGTAATTATCACTGCAACCTGATTGCGTGTTTGACCAATTTCAGACTGTAGAAGTTGGTAAGTCTTCAGTTTCTTCATCTTTGGCCTTAGTGGTTGGTGCATAAATTTGAATAATAGTTGTATTAACTGGTCTTCCTTTTAGGTGTATGGATATTATCCTATCACTGATAGTGTTGTGCTTCAGGATAGATATTGAAATGTTCTTTTTGACAATAAGTGCAACACCATTCCTCTTCAAGTTGTCATTCCCTGCATAGTAGACCATATGGTGTCCAATTCAAAATGGCCAATACCAGTCCATTTCAGCTCACTAATGCCTAGGATATTGATCTTTATGAATTCCATTTCATTTTTGATGATTTCGAATTTTCCTACCTTCATATTTCATACATTCCAGGTTTCTATTATTAATGGATATTTGCAGCTGTTTCTTCTCATTTTGAGTCATGCCACATCAGCAAATGAAAGTCTTGAAAGCTTGACTCTATCCACATCATTAAGGTCAACTCTACTTTGAGGAGGCAGCTCTTCCCCAGTTGTATTTTGAGTGCCTTCCAACCTGAGGGGCTCATCTTCCAGCACTGTATCAGAAAATGTTCCCCTGCTATTCATAAAGTTTTCACTAGCTAGTTGTTTTCAGAAGAAGATTGCCAGGTCCTTCTTCCTAGTTTGTCTTCGTCTGGAAGCTCAGGTGAAACCTGTCTGCCATGGGTAATCCTGCTGGTATTGGAATACCAGTGGCATATCTTCCAGCATCACAGCAACATACAAGTCCCCACAACATGACAAACTGATAGACGCATGGGAGTATTTGTAATATATGGTCCAGTAATAGCACAAAGGAGGTAGGTGGGAGAAAACTTGCTTTGACCTAAAGAAATGACTACAGATGGTAAAGTAATTATTATAGCAATGTCTCATTGGATTTGTAACATTAGTATATGTGATATGTGTAACGATTATATTACAAAAAAAGACAGAAAAACAATAGAGCTTTATAGGAGTAACATTTTTATATGTCACTGGAATTAACTTAGTATACATCTAAAACTGATTCAGATAAACCAAGGAGTTTATAGTAAGCCCTACAGCAAGCTCTTTTTTAAAATTCCAAAAATATGCTGAGAAAAAATTCATTTAGGAAATTTCAATGCTTCATTAGGAAATATCCACTTAATGGATAAGAAAGCAGTACAAGAGAAATAAAAGACCAAAAAGAAATGAGCTTCATAGTAAACAAAAAGTAAAATGAGTAATGTAACCACCTATATTGATAATAACATTAAATATGAATCGATAAACAGGCCAATCAAAAGACAGCGATTGTCAGACTAAACAACAAAAATCAAGACCCAGTTATATGCTGCCTATGGGTAGCAAACTTTAATTTCAAAATACAAGTAGACTGAAAGTAAAAAGACAGAAAACAGTATATCATGCAAACAGCAAGCAAAACTGTCCCTCTAAGATCAGGAACAAGGCAGAGATTCACGATTTCACCAATGCCGTTAAACATGGTGGAACCCTAGTGGCATACTTGTTAAGAGCTTGCCAGCTAACCAAAAAGTTTGCAGTTTTAAATCCACCAGCCGCTACTTGGAAACCCTATGGGGCACTTCTACTCCATCCTATAGGGTTGCTATGAGTTGTAATAAACTCGACGACAACGGGTTTTTTTGTTTTGGTTTAATAAACATGGTGCTGAAATCAGACAAGAAAAAGAAAAAAAGGTATCAAATTGGGAAGGAAGAAGTAAAAGCTATCCCTTTTCACAGATGATATGATCTTATGTATAGAAAATCCCAAAGAATCTACAAGATTCCAAATATCAGGTTCCACATGAGCACAATTAAGTGTTCTGGAATTCCTATTCTTCACAATGTTATCTATAATTTGTTATGATCCACACAGTTGAATGCCTTTGCATAGTCAATAAAACATAGGTCAACACCCTCCTTTTCTATGCTCTGAAATAGCTTCAGTAGTACTAGTGTGAGCTCTTTGAATGTTGGTAGAATTCTTCAGTAAAGTCGTCTGTGCCAGGGCTTTATTTTGTTGGGAGTTGGTTTTTTTGTTTGTTTGTTTTTTAATTATCTCTTCAGTCTCTTCTCTTCTTATGGATCTGTTCAGATTTTCTATCTCAGTTCATATTAGTTTAGGTAGTTAGTATGTTTCTAGAAATTTATCTATTTCCTCTAGGTTCTCAAATTTGTTGGAGTACAATGTTATGATCCTTTTTATTTCAGTTGGGTCTATTGTAATATCCCCCATCTGATTTCTTATTTGAGTCATTTGCTTCCTCTCCTGTTTTTCTTTTGTCCATTTGGCCAGTGGTTTGTAGATTTCATTGACCTTTTCAAAGAACCTACTTCTGATCTTCTTGATTCTTTCTACTGTTTTTCTTTTCTCCATTTCATTTATTTCTGATCTAATCTTTATTGTTTCCTTTCTTTGGTGCCTGTGAGCTTCATTTGCTGTTTTCTTTCTATTTGTTCAAGTTGTAGGGCTAATGTTTTGATTTTGGCCCATTCTTCTTTCTTGACGTGTGCATTTATTGCTATAAATTGACCTCAAAGCACTGCCTTTGCTATGTCCCAAAGGTTTTGGTATGACGTGTTTTCATTCTAATTTGATTCTAGGAATGTTTTTATTCCATCTTTAATTTCTTCTATTACCCAGTTGTTTTTAAGCAAAGTGTTATTCAATTTCCATGTGTTTTTTTTCCCTTGCTCTTCCTGTTACTGATTTCTTCTTTTATGGCATTGTGATCAGAGGGAGTGTGTGGCACGATTAGTTACTTTCGTGTGTGGTCTTTCTAGCCGTGATCTTGTAATTCTCACCCCAGTGATTATCTGATGGGGTAATTGTGACCTACCAAGGGGATTGGTCAGTTTTGCCTTAAAAGAGCCAATTCTAGAGCAGAGAAGAGGATCCTACCACCACCAAGGAAGAATAGCCAAGAGCAGAGACCACGTCCTTTGGACACAGGATCCTTGCACCAAGAAGCTCCTGGAAGCAGGAGACCAAGAGAGACAGCTGTAACCCTGAAGACAGTGAGAAGCAGTGGTGGGAGAGACCCAGCTGCAGGGACAGTGCAGTGGGCTTCCCTACCTATGGAGATAAAAAGCTGAGTTCCTTTGGGCAAAGACTGAGGCCAGGGAGAGGCATGCCGGCAAGCATGGCTGGGGAGAGGCTGTCCTGATGAAAACACTGCGTCCTTGAGTGTTCCTGAGCCTGAATTGTAACTGTTACTTCCCTAATAAACCCCATAATTGTAAGCATGGTCTGTGACTTCTATATGGCCATTGCAATGAATTATCGAACACAGTAGAAAAGTAGAGAGTGCTGTGGGAGGGACACAGTTGGTGTCAGAATTGGTAAAGATGATGGAGAGAAGGGGCATGTCTGACCTCTGCCTCATAGGAATCAGCCTTGGGCTGTTAGTCTTGGTTCTCTTTCCCCTTTGTGGGGTTACAGGAGGTCAGACACTGCCACCACGTCATTTTTGCAGAATGCTTTGTATTATTTTGATGTTTTGGATTTTATCAAGGGTTACTTTGTGGCCTAAAATGTGGTCTATTCTGGAGAATGTTCCATGTGTGTTGGAAAAGAATGTGTACTTTGCTGCTGTTGGGTGGAGTGTTCTATATATGTCTATGAGTTTAAGTTGGTTGAATTTGGCCTTTAGATCTTCTTTTCTTTGTTGATTCTCTTTCTAGATGTTCTGTCCTTTACTAAGAGTGGTGTTTTGAAGTCTCCTACTATTATTGTGGAACTTTCTATTTCTGTTTTAAGTGCTGTTAGAGTTTGTTTTACTCATTTTGGAGCCCTGTTGTTGGATGTGTAGATATTTATTAAGATTGTGTCTTCTTTGTGAATTGTCCCTTTAATCATCATATACTGTCCTTCCTTATCTTTTATGGTTAATTTTCCTTAAAATCTATTTTATCTGAGATTAGCATTGCCTACTTGATCTCTAATATTCCAAAACAAACAAACAAACCCACTGTTGTAGAGTCAATTCCAACTCCTAGCGACCCTAAAGGACAAAATAAAACTGCCCCGTAGGGTTTCCAAGGCTGCAAATTTTTAGGGAAGTAGACTGCCACATCTCTCTCCTGCAGTGTCTGGTGGGTTCAAACCACTGACCTTTTGGTTAGCAGCCAAGTGCTTAACCACTGTGCCACCAGGGCTCCTTGATCTCTAATAGCTATATTAAATTAAAATTTTAAGTATTTATATGATTTAAATTATAATCACAAATAGCTTCAAGAAATTATATTGTTTTCTTAGAACAAAATAAATACATAATTAAAGATTCAGTATTTTATAGAACCCGTCATGGAGCTTTCTTCCTCCCCTTGTCTATGTAATTTCTAACAATGCTAATAGACCTTAGGCACATGAAGAAAATAATTAAACGTTTTAAATCACAGAGAGGAAAACAAAGATAGTTCTTAACACCCCAAGTTTCTTTTAGAATAAAACATCCTGTAGAATTTTCCATCTTTGATATAATTACATATAATAGGAAGTTTTCTTAGTGGCACCTACACAATATAATATGATCTGGTCTTGACTGACTCTCTCTCTCTCTCTCACACACACACACGCGCACACACACACACACACACACACACCTTGTTTTAGTATGGTGTGGTTAGAATTTAGTAGAACCTCTTTAAGATATACAAATATACTAATATTAACTAAATCCTTCGCTCTGATTCTCATCTAAGAAATGTGGTTTAAATATTTACTTAGTTCTATAAATAGTCAACTACCTAATTCATTGGTATAGAAATTTAAACTTGCCTAGATTAATATTTTTAGGAATAATATGGAGACTTTCAACCTAAAAAGAGTAGAGATGATAAGTTGATTTTTCTGATTCTTCTTCTCAACTCTTATACTCTCTGCATACGGTGTCATTAAGGTCTTGAAGAATCCATGCTGATTTTACTAAAGGCAAGCCCCAAAAATGTTGCTTACAAAATACACTGCTGCTTCACTCTAATCTGTACACTAAAACTAGGCTTCAGAATTCAAACTAATCCTGTGGTGTAGGTGCCAGAGTTAAGCTTCAAAAAGGAACAAGGATTCATTTACTTGAAATTATAAAATTTAGCTTTAATTGGGATGTTAGATTAACATAAGGACTCTTGACTTCCTCTTATTTAGAGTAGAGCCTCTCCACCCTACATCATCTCTTCATGTTAGAAATTAATGTAAAAATGGCCACAATTTTGTTTCTCCTGAAGTAATCACTTGACAATATGAAGATATTAACCACTAGAAATAGCCAATTATCTTTCATTGCATTGCATAGCCTACTCACATTAAGTTTTCCTAGAAGAAGCCTCTAGCAATTTTTACCAGAAATAATTTCTTACCTGAATACTGTGACAAAAATGGTGGCAATTTCAAACACAGGGTAAAAAGGGACACACTTGTGTGCAGATGATTTGACTAGTTCTAGCAAATCGAATAGACTGTGCAACCCCCTGTAATTACTTCAGTAATGGAGATATTTTTTTTTTAAGTCTATACGTATTCTCAAGTTTTGGTGAATCTTATCATCCTTTGAAGTAAACTGTTATGTGTTTAGGGGAAGAAATGATACTGGGTTCTACATCAATGAGGTCATTTCTCAGCTGCAACTGTCAAATTAAATGTTTGCTTCAGTTGGCGACAGAGCAATTGGGTTGCAAACTGGGCTTTGTGAGAAGAGAAGTCTTAAAATTATTTTGCCACATAAAGAACCCATGCCTGGAGAAATTAGGTCATAGAGTTTCTTCAAGTATATAAAGAAGATATTTCTTTCTCCTATGAAGTCTAGACCATGAAGTTGCTGCCCAAGGGTAAGAAAAAGATGGAAAGTAGGAAAGGAAGATCTCATAGCCTGATCATTTTCAGTCCCAGGGGATTGTGGGGAAGAGGAGGAGGAGAAGAGATGATGCTCAAGGAACTGAGACATCAGGTGCCCACCTCGGTGGTAGGAGGGAAACTTTATAGGAAAATCTAAAATATCAGAATTAGTAACATGTTTCCCTTGGCAAACTGAAAGGAGGGCTAAATGCTACTAATTAAGACCTGCACACAGCCACTTTCAACCTGATATGGGGTGATGGCCCAGAGGTAGCAACTAGGGGAAATAAATAACTAACAATCCTGAGGGCTGTAGTTCTCATCCCCAACTCCAGTATGTCACAGGCAGGAACTCAGAATCCCACACAACCTTAATAGGAAGATGTTACTAATATTGCAGTGATACCATCAGAAGCAGGAGTTCAGAGATATGAAGTCAATTTTCAACTTGGCTTACAGAGCAAAACCCAACCATATGCTGTATACAAGGGACAATTTAAAACAAACTGATTCAGAAATGTTAAAAACAAAGGGTTGGTCAAAGGTAAACCAGACACATGGAAACGATAAGAAAATAAAAGTAGTGATCTAGATATGAGATAAAGTAGAATGCAAGATAAAAATAATTTAATGTGCTGAAGAAAGGCACATTTTAATGCAGAAAGCCATAATTCACAATGGAGGTATAACTCTTATAAATATTCATGCACCAAATAACATAGCAACTACCTTATGATGCAAAAATTACAGACGATACAAGGAGCTATAGAAACACACTAGTAATAGGTGTCTTCATTTCCTAGGGCTGCCATAACAAAACTACCATAAGTAGGTGGCTTTAAAGAAATCTATTTTCTCACATTCTGGAGGCTGAAAGTTTGAATTCAGGGGATTGCCAAGGCTATGATCTCTGACCAGAAGTCCAAATCAGGGTGTCATCTCTAGGGGACATTCCTTCCTTCTCTCTTTTAACTTCTGATAGCACAGACATTTCCTGGCATTCATTGGCTTATAGAAGGATCCTAACATGGTCTCCTCCTCCTGTGTGTCACTCTCTGTGTCTGTTGGGCTTTTATAAAACACCACTCAGAGGGGTTAGGATTAAGACCCACCCTACTCTGCTATGACCTCATTTACATAACAAAAGAAAAACCCTACTTCCAAATGGGGTCACATTCACAGGTACAAAAGTTAGGACTTCAATATATCTTTTGAGGTAACACAATTTAATCCATAACAACAGGAGATAATCATACACCACTCTCAGTACAAGACAGGACAAATGGACAAAAAAGTAAGTAAGAATATAGAATACCTGAACAACATAATCAATAAGGTAGACTTTATAGAGATGGATGTATAGACAAAACTTTAAGGAAGGCTTAAGCACTCACAGAACATTTACAAAAATAGATGCTATATTATTAGCTTACAAAGATAACATCAGTAAGTTGCATAATGTAGAGGTACTACAAGAAACATTTCTGACAAAAATGCAAAAGGTTATAAATATTGATAACAACAAAAAACAAAAAGATCCTTTACTCAGGATATTAAAAAAAAACAACTATTGGGTGACAGGAGAAATACTAACTGAAATTACAAAATTTCTATTAAAAAATCATGATAAAACATTGCATATCAGAGTCTACTGGTTACACTTAAAGCAGTAATCAGAGAAAAAAATCATAGCATTAAACAGTTATCACTAAAAATGGAAAGATTACAATAAATGAATTAAATATTCACCTCAAAAAACTTAAAAACAATGAAGTAAACTTTAGAAAACACAAAGAAAGAAATAATGAAGTTAAAGCAGACATTAATGAGATGGTGTATATAAAAATAGTCGACCTAATTAACAAATTAAAAGCTGTTTTTCTTTTAAAAAACAAATCAAAAAGACAAATAATTTGCTATATTGATCATGAATAAAAGGAGAAAGCACAAATATATATAATTTAAAAAATGGCAAAGAGAAATAACCATCAAAAAGAAGAAAATTTAAATATAAAAGAAATATAAGACCTCTATGCAAATAAAATGGAAAATCTAGGTGAAATGGAATATTTGCTTAGAAAATGTATATGACCAAAATTGGTCCCATTATAAATAGCTTTTCCTTAGAAGAAACAGAGAAAGTTACTTCTTTTATCCCTCACCCCAGGGATTTTGACCTTGAGAAGGAATCCAGGCACCAAAGTCTTTTTGCCCTTTTCTTACACTCTTGTCTGGACCCTTTCCCCAGCAGCTGAAGAGATTTTAACTTATTCTACCTGTCATGTGGGTGCTTCACTATGTCTTCCTCTTCCCCTCCTCTCTTACCTTCTTTGGTACAGTCTACTCCATCCCTGAGTAATAAGACCCATTGACCTAGATTTAATGGAAAGTATGGAAGGGGATAACTTCATTATCAAAAAAAGTACCACAGGAGTTACTAAGAAATATTATCTACATTGTACAAAGGCACAGTCTCAGCTTCAAAGTGTGAGGATCTGAGGTCTGGAAAAGACTGGAGAGGCATATAAGAGAGGTCCATACTTCCTAAGACTTGAGAAGTGTTCAGAAATCCCTAAATATAATGGTCATGTTTTTTTTAAAAAAGCATTGTCATGGATTGAATTGTGTCTCCTAAAAATATCTGTCAACTTGGCTAGGTCATGATTCCCAGGACCGTATAATTGTCTACCATTTTATCATCTGATGTGTTTTCCCTATGTGTTGTAAACTCTATCGCTATGATGTAACAAGACAGATTAGCGGAAGTTATATTCATAAGGTCTACAAGATTAGGTAGTATCTTAAGCCAATCTCTTTTGAGATATAAAAGAGAGAATCCAGCAGAGAGACATGGGAACCTCATACCAGCAAGAAAGCAGTGCCGGGAGCAGAGTGCGTCCTTTGGACCTGAGGTTCCTGCGCTGAGATGTTTCCAGACCAAGGGAAGACTGATACATCACAAGGAGCTTCCTCCAGAGCCGACAGAGACAGAAAGCCTTCTCCTGGAGCTGATGCCCTAAATTTGGACTTGTAACCTACTAGACTGTGAAAGAATAAATTTCTCTTTGTTAAAAGCCATCCACTTGTGGTATTTCTGTTATAACAGCACTAGATGACTAACACAAGCGTATCCATTGATCTTTGACTGGAATGACTAAATTTGGGGCTGGTAGGGTCATGAGAAAGGAAGTTACACAAAACAGAATATTGACAGAAGAGCTACCAAAGGAAAAACCATCTGACACAGCTGTGGAATTCTGGTTATAGCATAGAATGTGCAAGTTGTAAATGTATTTCATATTATTAATTTTATAAAGTTAAAGTAATAAAAATTAGGATTTGGGAAAAAGATAAGTAGAGGGATATAGAAAAGGGATGATTACCTTCATGAGATGAAATCAATCGATATAATAAAATCAGCTGCTAACCGAAAAGGTCAGCAGCTAGAATCCACCAGGCACTCTTTGGAAACCCTATGAGGCAGGTCTACTCTGTCCTATAGGGTTGCTATGAGTTGGAATCGACTTGACGTCAATGGTTGTAATTTTTAAAAAAAATACTAATTCTAACCCTTAATATTTTTCAGATCTTTTTTCTTACTTGTAAAGGGACCTCATAGCAACTAACACCCATATGGCACATGAATATTTATCTGCAGTTCAGCATATCCCGTTTTCACTTTGATTTCCTTTCTCTTGAATTTGAATAAAAATAAATTTAATACTTTTATGTTAAAAGAGCTACATCCTATTCTTATACATTATTTCTCCCTGTTTATCATGTGCAGAGAGAGATATATTGAGTGCATTGCCAAAAATATTAATAATTGTTATTTTTGTGTGTAGAATTTGTTTTGTTTTGTTTTTTTAATTTTTAAATTGCACTCTCCTCAATTTTTTAAGTGTTTTATAATAAGCAATCAACTTTTTTGACAGAATAAAAAGGGCATATTCTAATCAAGTAAAATTTTAAAAAGAATTAATGATATTAGTTACAATTAAAATAAAATTTGATGGAATGTCATCAAAATTTAAAATTTTTGCTCTGTGGAAGACACTGCAAAGAGTATAAAAAGACAAGCTAAGACACAGACTGGCAGAAAAATATCTGTAAACCAAATAGCCAACAGCAGATTTGTATCTATAATATATAAAGAATTCTCAAAACTCAAGAGTAAAGAAAATGAACAAATAAATAGACATTTCACAAAGAAGATATACAGACAGCAAATCAGCACATGAAAAAAATGTTCAACATCATTAGCCACTAGGAAAATGCAAAACCCAAAACAAGATAGCACTATGCCTTAGGCAATATTCCCATTACCCTCTGCTGCAGGCTTACTTTGCCCTCGCTGTAGTAACTCCCTTACTCCCTTTCTTCCTCCCCAATGAGCAAGTTCATCAGCCTATTAGACTGGTTAAAATAAGAACTAGTGACAACACCAAATGCTGGTGAGGATGCAAAGAAACTGGATCATTCTCCCATTGCTGGGGGAAATGTAAAGTGATACAGTCACTCTGGAAGATAGTTTGGCAATTTCTTATAAAACCAAATATACCCTTACCATAAAACCCAGCAACTACATTTGGGCATTTATCACAGATAAATGAAGGCTTATGTTTACACAAAAAGCTGTACATGAGTATTTATAGCAGCTTTACTTGTAATAGCCAAAAACTATAAACAACC
Organism: Trichechus manatus latirostris; assembly: GCF_000243295.1. Taxonomy (NCBI): domain Eukaryota; kingdom Metazoa; phylum Chordata; class Mammalia; order Sirenia; family Trichechidae; genus Trichechus; species Trichechus manatus. Next base: position 478,296 of record NW_004444104.1, read on the forward strand.
CAAAGTCCTTCAATGAATGGTTAAGCAAGCCACTGGCAATCCGTACGATGAACTACTACTCAACAATAAAAGAGGAACGAACCATTAATACACACAACTTGAATGGACCTCAAGGGAATTATGCTGAGTGAACAAAAGTCGATCTCAAGGAATATACATACTGTATGTCCACTTATATATAACATTCTTGAAATAACAAAATTGTAGAAATGGAGGACAGATTAGTGGTTGCCGAGCGTTAGGGACAGAGAGGTGGGTTTGTCTGTAATGGGAATGCAAAGACAGCCTTGCTATAATGGAACAATTTTGTATCTTGATTGTGGTGGTGGCTACATGAATTTACATATGCAATAAAATTACATAAAATTATACACACACACATCTGAGTGCATTCAAAACCGGGAAAATCTGAATAAGTCCTGTAGTTTGTACCAATGCCAATTTCCTCATTTTGATATTGTGTCATAGTTACCCAAGATGTTACCATTGGAAAAACTGGGTGAAGATTATACAAGCCATCCTTGTAAAGTTTTTTGCAACTTCTTCTGAATTTATAATTATTTTGAAATTAATTGTTCAATATATATAAAATTCAAAGCTAAAATAACCAAATGAAGAAGTGTACTACTTTGACCATATGAAAGGTACAATAGACAATGAAGTTAAAATAGTTTTTAACCATTTCTGCAACAAATAGATTCATTCAAAATTACGTAAAATGAAATTTGTTAGAAACATCAGAATAAACAGATAAAGCCACAATGATTAAGGCAGATTTGATTTGAATATGTCTATTATACAATGACAAATCAAACACAAAAAATTTTAGTTAGAATACAAAGTATTTGAATTATATAATTAATTAGCTTCATTTAATAGAGGAGCATTTTCCATATTGGTGTTGTTTTGAATGTAAATAGTTTCAAGGTCAGTGAAGTATAGGAAGTTCTATATACTCTATCTTCCTCTTGTAGATGCACAAGGCACTGCTTAAAATTGTTCAACCAGCATCTCCTAAACAGATTTAAATATGTCTAACTTTAACCTAACCTTAAGGGTCACCAGAATATTTTCTTCTCTGATGGTTGTTCCTAAGAACATTTCTTTAATGTGAAATTCAACAAGTTACCAAGATTGAGAGTATTACCAACAAGTGTTTGAAAAAAATAGGAAGAAAGCAAGAGAGGGGGAAGAAAGCTAGAAAGAATGGTAAGACAGAAAGACAGGAGGAAGGAGGGAGGGAAAGAAGGAGAATACACGGCGAATGGGAGGGAGGAAGGAAGGATAAGGAAAGGGGTCAATTATTTCTTTGCTACATTGCTCACAGTCCCATATATTGTCATACATGAAGCTCAGTGAAGGATATGCTAACTAGCTGATCACCTTAACTGATAAACCACCAGTTGTGATTGAGTCAATTCTGACTCATGGTGACCCCATGTGTTTGCAGTGTAGAACTGCACTCCATAGGATATTCACGGCTGTGACCTTTCAGAAGAAGATCACCAGGCCTTTCTTCTGAGGCTCCTCTAGGTGGGTTCGAACTGCCAACGTTTTGGTTAGTATCCCAGTACTTAACCATTTGCATTACCCAGGAATTTCTCCGTAATTGATAAATGCATTTATATATTTATTTCACACTAGGAGAAAAAAACATTGTAATTTTATCCTATGCAAACATTCTAAAATATTCCACTGGTAATTTTGCTTAAGCAACACATTTTCAATGCTTCCAATCTCCGTAAAAAATGAAATAATAGAAAACACTTAAATTATATTTTGTTTTAAAAATTATAAATGCAGTTCGAATAATTCAAAATGCTTACCTCATTTTTACTAAAAAAACAATTAACACATGTGTATCTCTGTCATAGACACCAATTATTTCAATTATAGAGTAATAAAATATAGAGAGATATTCACTTTGAAACGGACATCCAAATTTTATTCCTGATGATAACTGTTGGGGTAACTCTAAAGTACATCAGGCAAGGCTGGGCCTAGAACAAGGCGCAGCATAGCATTAACATTTAGTGTTATACAGCTGTAACCAAGCAGCAATATTTAAAACCACAGAAAAAGTGCTTTGGGATTCTCTGCTGTATTTGAAAGCATAGGGTTAAGCGGTTTTGGTTTAGATCCCAACTTACCATAAATTCATTGCATAACCTTGGGCAAGTCATTTAACTTACAATAATAATTCTCCTGCTTCAGTCTTGTTGTAAAGAACAAATGAGAATAAATGTGAATCTTGAAAACTATCAAGGTACTCAGCGTTATTGCTGGGCAGAACATTTATCAAAAACAGCTGCAGAGAACAAAGGTACACACCTCCTGCAGTACAGTATGTAGAGTGTGTACTATGCTGCTTCTTTCTGCACTCAGGTCAAACCCAGCTACACGGAATAATGATAACCTAAATTATCCTCTCTTCCACTAGCGCTGAGAACTGCAAAAATGGCTAAGCAATTTAATAGATACCAAAAACTAAAAGATAGTAATAGTAAATAGATAATTAAAAAAAAAAAAAATGTTGTCGTCAAGTCGACTTAGATTTATGGCGACCCCATGTGTATCAGGGTAGAACTGTGATTCATACCATTTTCAAGCACTGGCTTTTTGGAAGTAGATCACCAAGTCTTTCTTCTAAGATGCATCTAGGCGGACTTGAACCCCCAAATTTTTCATTTAGAGCAGAGCACATTAACAGTGCCATGGACTCCCAAATAGATAACAAGTAATAATAAAAAAAATAATAAAACTTCCTATAATTATTTTATTTACTTAACAAACACATTTTAATCACTGTTCCTTTCAGCTTTGGTACTAGTTTCAGACAAGAAAAGAATTCACAGCCTAGAAGGGGATCCTAATATATTGATAAACACAATTATAATTCACAAATAAATTGCAATTGGTAAGATTTATAATAAAAATTAAAAATGCTTATCTTAGAGGAGCATCAAAAGGTGAAAGTAGCCAAACTGTAAATACTGTTGTTGTTGCTAGGTACCACTGAGCCAGTTCCAACTCATAGCTACACTACGCACAACAGAACGAACCATTGCCTGGTCCTGCGCCATCCTCACAATCATTGCTATGTTTGAGCCCATTATTGCAGCTACTGTGTAAATTCATCTCATTGAGGGTCTTCCTCTTTTTCACTGACCCTCCACTCTGTCAAGCTTGACATCCTTCTCAGGGACTGGTCCCTCCTGATAACATGTACAAAGTATGTGAGCCGAAGTCTTGCCATCCCCAATTCTAATGAGCATTCTGGATGTATTTCTTCTAAAACAGATTTGTTCGTTCTTCTGGCAGTCCATGGTATATTCAGTATTCTTTGTCAACACTAATTCAAAGGTGTAGATTTTTCTTAAGTCTTCCTTACCCATTGTCCAGCTTTCACACGCATATGAGGCAATTGAAAACACCATGGCTTGAGTCAGGCACATCTTAGTTTTCAAAGTGATATCTTTGTTTTTTAACACTTTAAAGACGTCTTTTGCAGCAGATTTGCCCAATGCAATGTGTCTTTTCATTTCTTGGCTACTGCTTCCATGGGCGTTGATTGTGGATCCAAGTAAAATGAAATAATCCTTGACAAATTCAATCTTTGTTTATCAGGATGTTAATTATTGGTCCAGTTGTGAGAATTTTTGTTTTCTTTAGGTTGAGGTGTAATCCATACCGAAGGCTGTAGTCTTTGATCTTCATTAATAAGTGCCTCAAGTTCTCTTCACTTTCAGCAAGCAAAGTTGGGTCATCTGCATATCACATGTTGTTAATGAGTCTTCCTCCAAACCTGATGCTGCATTCTTCTTCATATAGTCCAGCTTCTGGGATTATTTTCTCAGCATACAGACTGAGTAAGTATGGTGAAAGGATACAACCCTGATGCACATCTTTTCTGATTTTAAACGACGCGTTCTGTTCAAACGACTGCCTTTTAGTCTATTTACAGGTTTCACGTGAGTACAATTAAGTATTCTGTAATTTCCATTCTTCACAATGGTATCCATAATTTATTATGATATACATAGTTGAATGCCTTTGCATAATCAATAAAACACAGGTAAACATCTTTCCGGCATTCCTGCTTTCAGCCAAGATTCGTCTGACATCAGAAATGATATACCTAATTCCAAGTCCATTTCTGAATCCAGCTTGAATTTCTGGAAGTTCCCTGTTGTTGTACTTCTGCAAATGTTTTTGAATTATCTTTAGTAAAATTTTATTTGCTTGTGATATTAATGATATTGTTTGATAATTTCCACATTCTGTTGGATCACCTTTCTTTGGAATGGGCACAACTATAGATCTCTTTCAGTTGGTTGGCCAGGTAGCTGTCTTCCAAATTTCTTTGCATAGACAAGCGAGCACCACTAGAGCTGCATCCGTTTGTTGAAACATCTCAGTTGGTATTCCATTAATTCCTGGAGCCTTGTTTTTAACCAATCCATTCAGTGCAGCTTGGACTTCTTTCTTCAATACCATCAGTTCTTGATCATATGCTACCTGCTGAAAAGGTTGAACATCAAACAATTCTTTTGGTACAGTGATTCTGTGTATTCCTTCCACCTCCTTTCAAAGTTTCCTGCGTCATTCAGTATTTTCCTCATAGAATCTTTCAATACTGCAACTCAAGGGTGCAAGATTGGGCAGTGTTTCATTCTGTTGTGCATGAGATCACTATGAGTTGTGGGCCAACTCAATGGCAGCTAACAACAACAACAACTATAGCAAATGTAGCAATAATTACTAATGCCAAGCAAATACTTTTATTTATTCATTAAATAAATTACATTTATCACTCACTACACAGTTGGGGTGCAACAGTGAAAAACCAGACCCATACCTGCTGCCATGGAGCTTATGTTTTAGTAGAGAGTAAACAAATAAATATTTAACACACCAGGTAGTGTCACATTGCATGAGAAAATCAACTCAGTAAAAAGAGTTAGAGACACCAAGAGATTGTGTTTAAATGGGATTGTCAAGGAAGGTGACAATTGAGCAAAGACTTGAATGATGTGAGAGAGCTAGTCGTGTGGCTGTCTGGGGCAGGTATGTGCAGGTGGAGGGGAGACAGTACAAAACCTCAGAAGATGAAGTTTGTTTAAGGAAAATCAAAGAGACCAATATGTCCAGAGCAGAATGAAAACAGAGCAGGTAGGAGATGAGGCCACCTCATGTTGGGCACTGTAGGCCAAGGTAAGGAGCTTTAGATTTTGCCTGGAGGGAGAAAGGAATTTCCCAGGAAACCTGTTTGAGCAGGAAGTGACCTGACTTAGATTTTAAAAGAATATCTCTGGTTGTTATGAGGGGAATAGACTGCTAGAGGGCACAGGTGAAAGCCAGGAGACCAGGTTCACAGGTGAAAGCCAGGAGACCAGGTTCATTATACTTTCATCTCTAATACCCTTCTGTTAGGTCTCTATGAGTGGGTTAGTGTTATGGATTGAGTTGTGTGCTGAAATCCTAACCCCTGTACTAGTAAATGTGACCCTGTTTGGAAATAGTGGTTTTCTTTAATTATGTTAATAAAGGTTATACCAGTATAGGAAAGGCCCCAAACCTAATCCCTTCTGAGCTATAAAAAGAGCAGAATAGACACAGACACACAGGAGGAAGCCCTCATATGAAGACAAACACACACGACAGATGCATCCACAAGCCCAGGAACACCAAGGATTGATGCACCTATAAGAAGCTGACCCCCATGTGTCTGTCAGTTTTTTGTACTGTGGGGGCTTGCATGTTGCTGTAATGCTGGAAGCTATGCCGCCGGTATTCAGATATCAGCAGGGTCACCCATGGTGGACAGGTTTTAGCTGAGCTTCCAGACAAAGACAAACTAGGAAGAAGGACCTGGCAGTCTGCTTCTGAAAAGAATTACCCAGTGAAAACCTTATGAGTAGCAGAGAAACATTGTCTGATATAGTGCCAGAAGATGAGCCCCCCTGGTTGGAAGGCTCTCAAAAGATGACTGGAGAAGAGCTGCCTCCTCAAAGTAGAGTCGACTTTAATGAAATAGATGGATTCAAGCTTTCGGGACCATTATTTGCTGATGCAGCTGGACTCAAAACGAAAAGAAACAGCTGCAAACATCCATTAATAATCGGAACGTGGAATGTATGAAGTATGAATCTAGGAAAACTGAAAATCATCAAAAATGAAATGGAACGCATAAACATCTATATCCTAGGCTGAAATGGACTGGTACTGGCCATTTTGAATCAGACAATCATATTGTCTACTAAGCCAGGAATGACAACTTGAAGAGAAATAGCCTTGCATTCATCATCGAAAAGAACATTTCAAGATCTATCTTGAAGTACAGTGCTGTCAGTGATAAGATAATATCCATATGCCTACAAGGAAGACCAGTTAATATGACTATTATTCAAATTTACACACCAACCACTAAGGCCACAGATAAAGAAATTGAAGATTTTTACCAGCTTCTGCAGTCTGAAATTGATTGAACATGCAATCAGGATAATTACTGGTGATTGGAATTGGAAAGCTGGAAACAAAGAAGGATCAGTAGTTGAAAAACATGGCCTTGGTGATAGAAACTATGCTGGAGATTGCATGATAGAATTTTGCAAGAACAGCTTCTTCATTGCAAATACCTTTTTTCAACAACATAAATGATGACTATACACATGGACCTCGCCAGATGGAATACACAGAAATCAAATCGACTACATCTGTGGAAA
>NW_004444104.1:485519-494496 GCF_000243295.1 Trichechus manatus latirostris
GCTCACTCATCTATGCCAAGAAATTTGGAAGACAGCTACCTGGCCAACCAACTGGAAGAGATCCATATTTATGCCTATTCCCAAGAAAGGTGATCCAACTGAATGCAGAAATTATCTAACAATATTATTAATATCACGTGCAAGTAAAATTTTGCTGAAGATCATGCAAAAACAGCTGCAGCAGTATATTGACAGGGAACTGCCAAAAGTTCAGGCCAGATTCAGAAGAGGACATGGAAGCAGGGATATCATTGCTGATGTCAGATGGATCCTGGCTGAAAGCAGAGAATACCAGAAAAATGTTTACCTGTGTTTTATTGACTACGCAAAGGCATTCGACAGTGTAAATCATAAATTATGGATAACATTGCGAAGAATGAGAATTCCAGAACACATAATTGTGTTCATGAGGAACCTGTATATAGATCAAGAGGCAGTTGTTCAAACAGAACAAGGGGATACTGTGTGGTTTAAAGTCAGGAAAGGTTTCACCATACCTATTCAATCTGTATGCTGAGCAAATCATCCGAGAAGCTGGACTATATGAAGAAGAACAGGGCCTCAGGAGGAAGACTCATTAACAACCTGCATTATGCAGATGACACAACTTTGCTTGCTGAAAGTGAAGAGTACTTGAAGCCCTTACTGATGAAGATCAAAGACTACAGCCTTCAGTATGGATTACACCTCAACATAAAGAAAATTAAAATCCTCACAACTAGACCAATAAGCAACATCATGATAAACAGAGGAAAGATTAAAGTTGTCAAGGATTTAATTTTACTTGGATCTGCAATCAACACCCATGGAAGCAGCAGTCAAGAAATCAAAAGAAGCATTGCATTGGGAAAATCTGCTGCAAAAGACCTCTTTAAAGTGTTGAAAACCAAAGATGTCTGCTTGAAGACTAAGGTTTGCCTGACCCAAGCCATGATATTTTCAACTGCATCATATGCATGCGAAAGCTGAACAATGAATAAGGAAGACCAAAGAAGAATTGATGCAGTTGAATTGTGGTGTTGGCGAAGAATATTGAATATGTCATGGACTGCCAAAAGAATGAACAAATTTGTCTTGGAAGAAGTACAACCAGACTGCTCCTTAGAAGCAAGCATGGCAAGACTACCTCTTACATACTGGACACATTGTCAGGAGGGATCAGTCCGTAGAGAAGGACATCATACTTGGTAAAGCACAGGGTCAACGAAAAAGAGGAAGACCCTCAATGAGATAGATTGACACAGTGGCTGCAACAATAGGCTCAAGTGTAACAATGATTGTGAGGGTGGCACAGGACAGGGCAGTGTTTCGTTCTCTAGTACACAGGGTCGTTATGAGTTGGAACCTACTCGATGGTGCCCAACAATAACAAGAACAACTAGAAGCTGAAAGACACAAAGAAGGATCTTACCATGGAGCCACGCCCTGAATTTGGACTTCTAACAGCCTCAACTTTGAGAAATTAAATTTCTGTTCTTTAAAGCCACGCATTTGTTGGGTTTTTTTTTAAATTACTTGGCAGCCCTAGGTAACTAAGAATTACTAACATACTATATTTACATGAGACTCATTCATCAAATTTCTTGAATGCTTGTGCACCAAGCTTCATGCTAGGCAATAGGGGCCATAAAAGTGACTCAGGCACAGCCTCTGCTTTCTAAGGGCTTACAATTTAATGGAAGGCACCAATTAAAAAAAAAAACAAAACAAAAAAACACAGTGTATAGGTGCTATAAGAGAGGATTGTAGAGGAATAGATGAAAGAGACTTAAGTTTGCCTACATAAGGTAGTGAGGACATCTCAAAGGAGTAAGGAAACTGGGGACCGCACACTGTGACCCGTCAACCAAGTGCAGAATGGAAGAAGTCTACACAGAGGGCAGCCAAGTGGACTTTATCTGAATGGACCTGTCCATTTTTTAAAATGAATGCATATTGTTAAGGATTGAATTGTGTCCCCCTAAAATATGTGTTGTAAATCCTAACCCTCGTATGTGTGGTTATAATCCCATTTGGGAATTGGTTTTCTTTATTATGTTAAGAGACCATATCAGTGTATGTTGTGTTTTAAGCCAATAACATTTGAGATATAAAAAGAGCAGATTAGGCAGAGAGAAGCAAGCAGAGATGGGGAAGAGAGATGCCAAGTCATGTAAGGATCGCCCAGGAGCAGAAACTCAAAAGAGACAAGGACCTTCCTCCAAAGTCAACAGAGAGAGAAAGACATCCCCAAGAGTTGACCCAACTCAAATTTCAAATCTCTCAAAATTAGAGTTTCCATTTCTCGGATTTTGGAACTGGTGTAAGCATTCTGTGATATAAACAAAGTCTTCAATATTTGGAGAAAAAATACTGAAAAATAAGGGAGAGAAAGCACGTGATGAAGTCTTTGAGATAGAGAAGAGCTATGCTACTGTTTTCCAACATGAGGCAGAGAAATATTTTGGAAGATGACTTGTTTTCTAAAGGATCCTGAAAGACTTCTACGAAAGAAGAGCAAGCCCAGTGAAAGTGCAGGCTGAGATGAACAAACACCAGAAATGTTGTCCTAAATTACATCCTACTAGCCTGAAAGAGGAAATGTATCTCTGCAAGACTTCATTGACCAGAAGTAACTGTGGACTGATAATGGGCTCCACAGAGATTGGAGTGGGTAAAGCAAAAGATAAACGTGGGGAACATGGCAGTGCTAATGCAGCAGACATATTTATGATGTAGACGTTTGAAAGTAAAGAGATGGACAAAGACATGCCAGGCAACTGCTGTAAGAATGGAGATTGGATTGGAAAATTAATATTTGACAGAATGTAATGCAAGGCCAAAGTATTTAACATGATGTAGCGAAATGCTTCATACTGATAAAAAGTATATTTCATCGAGAAGATAATAACGGTTATAAAACTTATGTACTGAACAACAGAGCATTGAAATAGATAAAGCAAATACTTTCAAAAATACAAAGAGAAACTGGCAAAGCCATAACCAAGAAGGAAAACATTTTTTGAAATCTCCCAGAAAATGACAAATCAACTAGAAAACAATACCAATATAAAGAATTTGAATATCCCAAGTATTAAACTTGATTTGAGAGATAGGATTGTGTACCAAACAACAACAAAATATAGATTCTTTTCAAAAGCCTGTGAAACATTTACAATAATTAGCCAGATGTTAGGCTACCAACAACGTTCTAAGTAAAGTCTCAAAAGCAAAATTGTACAGCACAAGTTCTGATTACAATGTCACAAAACCAGACGGTAAACAACAAAAGGCTAGCCTAAAAGAAACTTTCTACTTAGAAACATTAAATCACTCTTCTAAATAACTCTTTGGTTAAAGAAGACATCAAAATTGAAATTACGGACTATTCAGAACTGAATGAGATTAAAAGTACCATATATCAAAACGTAGAATTTAGAAAAAGCATTAATCAAGAAAAATTTGACAGTAAGGACACTTATTAGAAGTAGGGAAAGATGGGAAATAAATGAGCAAAGAAGTCAATTCACTAGAGTAGAAAAAGGACAACAGTCTAAACCGGAAGCAAGTGGCATGAGAGTGTGGAGAAAGAGGAGTCCCTGGGTGGCACAAGCTGTGAAGTACTCAGTTGCTAGCCAAAAGGTTGAAGGTTTGAATCCACCCAGAGGCACCTCAGAAGAAAGTCATGGCTATCTACTTCCAAAAAATTAGCTATTGAAAATCCTTTGGAGCACAGTTCTGCTCTGACACCAATGGGATCATCATGAGTCGAAGTAGCCATGAATCAGTTAACTTGACAGCAATTGGGTGGTTAGTTGGTTAAGCAGAGTGAGCTCTGGAACCATACTACCTTGGATTGAAATTTGACTTCACTGTTTTCCAGCTTGGTCATTTATGGAGTCATTTAACTTCTCTGTTCCTCAGGTTTCTCACCAGCAAACTGGGAGCTCTCAGAGTATTGATAAGCAATTAAGAGAGATAGTATATGTAAAATTCTTAGGCAAATACCCAGCACATAACAAGCACCAAATAAATATTAGCTTATTTTAAGAGAAAGAAAATGGTATGATTTAATTAGTAATTAGTCGGAGGATTCATTTTCTTTTTCTTTTTTTTAATGATTTTTTAAATTTATTTTAGATGAAAGTTTACAGAGCAAATGAGTTGATCATTAAACAATTAATACACATATTGTTTTGTGACACTGGTTGCCACACCAACAACATGCCAACACTCTCCCCATCTTGACCTTGGGTTACCCATTACCAGCTTTCCTGTCCCCCCCACCTGCCTTCTTTCCCCTGGGCTGGTGTGCCCATTTAGTCTCATTTTGTTTTATGGGCCTGTCTAATTTTGACTCACGCACTCATCTGTAAGTTTGTTATACTGTGGGGTCCTGTGTGTTGCTGTGATGCTGGAAGCTATGCCACTAGTATTCAAATACCAGCAGGGTCACCCATGGTGGACAGGTTTCAGCCAAACTTTAAAACTAAGACAGACTAGGAAGAAGGACCTGGTGATCACTTCTGAAAAGAGAAAACCTTATGCATAGCAGCAGAACATTGTCTGATATAGTGACAGAAGATGAGCCCTTCAGGTTTGAAGGCACTCAAAAGACGACTGGGGGAAGAGCTGCCTCCTCAAAGTAGAGTCGACCTTAATGACGTGGAGGGAGTCAAGCTTTCTGGACCTTCATTTGTTGATGTGGCATGACTCAAAAGGAGAAGAAACAGCTGAAAACTTCCATTAATAATTGGAACATGGGAGGTATAAGTATGATTCTAGGAAAACTGGAAACCGTCAAAAATGAAATGGGATGCATAAACATCGATATCCTAGGCATTAGTGATCTGAAATGGACTGGTATTGGCCATTTTGAATCAGACAATCATATGGTCTAATATGCCAGGAATGACAACCTGAAGAGGAATGGTGTTGCATTCATTGTCAAAAAGAACATTTTAAGATCTATCCTGAAGGACAATGCTGTCAGTGATAGGATAATATCCATACACCTGCAAGGAAAACCAGTTAATACGACTATTATTCAAATTTACACACCAAACACTAAGGCCAAAGATGAAGAAATTGAAGGATTTTATCAACTTCTGCTGTCTGAAATTGATCAAATATGCAGTCATGATGCATTGATAACTACTGGTGATTGGAATGCAAAAGTTAGAAACAAAGAAGAATCAGTAGTTGAAAAATATGACCTTGGTGATATAAATGATGATGGATATCTTAGGATGGAATATTGCAAGACCAATGATTTCATCATTGCAAATACCTTTTTTCAACAACATAAATGGCAACTATACACATGGAACTCACCAGATGGAATTCACAGGAATCAAATCGACTACATCTGTGAAAAGATAGGATACAAAAGCTCAATATTATCAGTCAGAACAAGGCCAGGGGCCCACTTTGGACAGGAAAATAAATTCCTCACATGCAAGTTCAAGCTGAAGATGAAGAAAATTAGAACAAGTCCAGGAGAACCAAAGTAGGACCTTGAATATATCCAACCTGAAATTAGAGACCATCTCAAGAACGGACTTGACACACTGACCACTAATGACCAAAGACCAGACGAGTTCTGGAATGACATCAAAGACATCATACATGAAGAAAGCAAGGTATCATTGAAAGGACAGGAAAGAAAGAAAAGACCAAAATGAATGTCAGAAGAGACTCTGAAACTTGCTCCTGGATGTCGAACAGCTAAAGCAAACAGAAGAAATAATGAAGTAAAGTAGCTGAACAGAAGATTTCAAAGGGCAGTTCAAGAAGGCAAAGTAAAATATTATAATGATGGGTGCAAAGACCTGGAGTTAGAAAACCAAAAGGGAAGAACACGCTTTGCATTTCTCAAACTGAAAGAACAGAAGAAAAAATTCAAGCCTCGAGTTACAATATTGAAGGATTCTACCAGGAAAAATATTAAATAACACAGTAAGCAACAAAAGAAGATGGAAGGAATACACAGTTACTATACCAGAAAGAATTGGTCGACATTCAACCATTTCAAGAGGTAGCATATGAACAGAAACCAATGGTACTGAAGGAAGAGGTCCAAACTGCACTGAAGGCATTGGCAAAAGCAAGGCTCCAGGAATTGACAGAATACAAATTGAGATGTTTCAACACATGGATGCAGCGCTGGAAGTGCTCACATGTCTATGCCAAGAAATTTGGAAGACAGCTACCTGGCCAACCAACTGAAAGAGATCCATATTTGTGCCTACTCCCAAGAAAGGTGATCCAACAGAATGCAGAAATTATCTAACAATATCGTTAATATCACATGCAAGTAAAATTTTGCTGAAGATCATTCAAAAGCAATTGCAGCAGTACATCGACAGGGAACTGCCAGAAATTCAAGTTGGATTCAGAAGAAGACTTGGAACAAGGGATATCATTGCTGATGTCAGATGGACCCTGGTTGAAAGCAAAGAATGCCAGAAAGATGTTTACCTGTGTTTCATTGACTATGCAAAGGCATTCAACTGTGTGAATCATAACAAATTATGGATAACATTGCGAAGGATAGAAATTCCAGAACACTTAATTGTGCTTATCAATCAAGAGACAGTCGATCAAACAGAAGAAGGAGATACTCCGTGGTTAAAAGTCAGGAAAGGTGTGCCTCAAGGTTGTATCCTTTCACCATATTCAATCTGTATGCTGAGCAAATAATCTGAGAAGCCAGACAATATAAGAAGAACATGGCATCAGGATTGGAGGAAGACTCATTAACAACCTGCATTATGCAGATGACACAACCTTGCTTGCCGAAAGTGAAGAGAACTTGAAGCAATTAGTGATGAAAATCAAAGACCACAGCCTTCAGTATGGATTACACTTCAACATAAAGAAAACGAAAATTCTGCACAACTGGACCAATAAGCAATATCATGATGAACAGAGAAAAGATTGAAGTTGTCAAGGATTTCATTTTACTTGGATTCACAATCAACAGTCATGAAAGCAGCAGTCAAGAAATCAAAGGATGTATTGCATTGGGCAAATCTGCTTTAACAGACCTCTTTAAAGTGTTGAAAACCAAAGGTGTCACCTTGAAGACTAAGGTGTGCCTGACCCAAGCCATGTTGTTTTCAATTGCTTATATGCATGGGAAAACTGGACAATGAATAAGAAAGACCAAAGAAGAGTTGACGCTCTTGAATTGTGGTACTGGTGAAGAATATGGAATATACCATGAGCTGCCAAAAGAATGAACAAATCTATATTGGAAGAAGTACAGCCAGAATGCTCCTTAGAAGCAAGCATGGCGAGACTATATCTCACATACTTTGGACATGTTATCAGGAGGGATCAGTCCCTGGAGAAGGACATCATGCTTGGTAAAGTAGAGGTCAGCGAAAAAGAGGAAGACCCTCAACAAGATGGATTGACACAGTGGTTGCATCAGTGGGCTCAAGCATAACAATTGTGAGGATGGCACAGGACAGGGCAGTGTTTCCTTCTGTTTTACATAGGGTAACTATGACTAGGAACAGATATGATGGCATTAACAACAACAACAATCTTTGGCTGAAGCGTCAACGTTAGGAGTGACTTCAGTACTGAGTTAAAAGGGAGTCTGGGAGCCATACTCTCGGGGTTTCTCCACTTTCTGTCAGACCAGTAAGTCTGGTCTTTTATTTTTGTGTGTGAGTTAGAATTTTGTTCTACATTTATCTCTAGCTCTGTCCGAGACCCTCTATTGTGATCCCTGTCAGAGCAATCAGTGGTGGTAGCTGGGCACCATCTAGTTGTGCTGGACTCAGTCTGGTGGAGGCTGTGGTACTTGTGGTCCATTAGTCCTGTGAACTAATCTTTACCTTGTGTCTTTGATTTTCTTCATTCTCTCTTGCTCCAGAAGGGGTGAGACCAATGGAGTATCTTAGATGTCTTCTCACAAGCTTTTAAGACCCCAGACGCTACTTACCAAAGTAGGATGCAGAAAGTTTTCTTTATGAAATATGCCAATTGTGCTAAATGTTCCCTGAGACCATGGTCCCCAGCCCTCAGGTCAGTAATTCAGTCCCTCAGGGAGTTTGGGTGTGTCTATGGAGCTTCCACAACCTTGCCATAGTCAAGTTGTGCTGGCTTCCCCAGTTTTATGTACTGTCTTTCCCTTCACCAAAGTTACCACTTAACTACTGTGTATTTAGTATTTTTCCATCCTCACCCTTCCTCTCCCTCATAACCATCAGATTGTTTCTTTTTTTTTAATTTGTTTTATTGTTGTACTCTAAGTGAAAGTTTACAATTCAAGTTAGTCTCTCATACAAAAATTTATACATACGTTGTTATATGATCCTAATTGCTCTTCCTATACTGCAACAGTACACTCCTCCTTTCCACCCCTGATTGCCCTTGTCCATTCAACCAGCTCTTAACACTCTCTGCCCTCTTATCTCACCTATGGACAGAAACTGCCCATTTAGTCTCATGTATCTACTTGAGCTAAGAAGCACACTCTTCACGAGTATCATTTTATGTCCACAGTCCAGTCCAATGTTTGTCTGAAGAGTTGGCCTCAGGAATTGTGTTAGTTCTGGGTTCACAGAGAGTCTGGGGTTCATGCTTTCTGGGGTTTCTAGAGTCTCAGTCAGACCATTAAGTCTGGACTTCTTACTAGAATTTGGGTTCTATACCCTACCTTTCTCTTGCTCCATCAGGGACTGTCTTTTGTGCTCCCTGTCAGGGCAGTCATTGGTGTTAGCCAGGCACCATCTAGTTCTTCTGGTCTCAGGATGAAGCAGTCTTTTGTTTACATGGCCCTTTCAGTCTCTTGGGCTAATACTTTCCTTGTGTCTTTGGTGTTCTTAATTCTCCTTTACTCCAGGTGGGTTGGGACCAATTGATGCATCTTAGGTGGCTGCTTGCTAGCTTTTAAGACCCCAGACGCCACTCACCAAAGTAGGATGCAGAACATTTTCTTAATAAACTTTGTTATGCCAATTGACTTAGATGTCCCCTGAAA
>NW_004444104.1:494873-496202 GCF_000243295.1 Trichechus manatus latirostris
GTCCTCCGGTTTCCTTCATGTTATGTTTCACAGATTCATCATTGTTCTTTATTGTTGCGCAGTATTCCATTGTGTGAATATATCTTAATTTGCTTATCCATTCCTCTGTTGATGGGCACCTAGGTTGTTTCCATCTTTTTGCTATCGTGAAAAGTGCTGCAATGAACATGAGTGTGCATATAGCTATTCATGTGATGGCTCTTATTTCTCTAGGATATATTCCAAGGAGCGGGATAGCTGGATCATATAGTACTTCTATTTCTAACTTTTTAAGGAAGTGCCAAATTGATTTCCAAAGTGGTTGTACCTTTTTACATTCCCACCAACAGTGTATAAGTGTTCCTGTCTCTCCACAACCTCTCCAGCATTTACTATTTTGTGTGTTTTGGATTAACGCTAGCCTTGTTGGGGTGAGATCATATCTCATTGTAATTTTGATTTGCACTTCTGTAATGGCTAATGATCATAAGCATTTCTTATGTATCTATTAAGTGCCTTAATGTCTTCTTTGGCGAGGTGCCTGTTCATATCCTTTGCCGATTTTTTAATTGAGTTATTTGTCTTTTTGTTGTTGAGGTTTTTCAGTATCTTGCAGATTTTAGAGATTAGACACTGATTGGATTTGATGCAGCCAAAATTTTTTTCCCTCTCTGTAGGTTGTCTTTTGACTCTTTTGGTGAAGTCTTTTGATAAGCATAAGTGTTTGATTTTTAGGAGCTCCCAGTTATCCAGTCTCTCTTCTGGTGCTTGTGCATTGTTACCTATGGTTTGTATTCTGTTTATGCCATGTATTACAGCTCCTAGCATTGTCCCTATTTTTTCTTCCATGATCTTTACCATTTTTGATTTTATATTTAGGTCTTTGATCCATTATGAGTTAGTTTTTGTGCATGTGAGGTATGGGTCTTGTTTCATTTTTTTTCAGATGGATATACAGTTATGCCAGCACCATTTGTTAAAGAGACTGTCTTTTCCCCAATTAATGAACTTTGGGCCTTTGTCAAATATCAGCTTCTCATAGGTGGATGAATTTATGTCTGGGTTCTCAATTCTGTTATATTGGTCTATGTATCTGTTTTTGTACCACTACCAGGCTGTTTTGACTACCGTGGCTGTATAATAGTTTCTAAATATAGGTAATGTGAGGCCTCCCACTTTGTTCTTCTTCTTTGGTAATGCTTTATTTATTCGGGGCCTCTTCCCTTTCCATATGAAGTTGGCAATTTGTTTCTCCATCTCATTAAAAAATGCCGTTGGAATTTGGATCGGGATTGCATTGTATCTGTAGATCGCTTTGGGTAGAACTGACGTTTTCACAATGTTGAATCT
>NW_004444104.1:497572-498504 GCF_000243295.1 Trichechus manatus latirostris
TCTTTCAGTTGTTTTTCTATTCTGTATTTCATTTAATTCTGCTCTAATCCTTATTATTTCCTTTCTTCTGGTGCCCAAGGGCTTCTTTTGCTGCTCTCTTTCTACTTGCTCGAGTTGTAGGGTTAATGTTTTCATTATGGCGCTTTCTTCTTTTTGGATGTGTGTATTTATTGCTATAAACTGACCTCTGATCATTGCTTTTGCTGTGTCCCAAAGGTTCCTGTAGGATGTGTTTTCATTCTTGTTTGATTCTATGAATTTCTTTACTCCACCCTTAATTTCTTCTATAACCCAGTAGTTTCTGAGCAGCGTGTTGTTCAGTTTCCATGTTTTTGTTTTTTTTCCTTCCTTTTTCTTTATCAATTTCTACTTTTATGGCTTTATGGTCAGAAAAGATCTTTGTATTATTTTGATGCTTTGGATTTTGTTAAGGCTTGCTTTATAGCCTAATATGTGGTCTATTCTGGAGAATGTTCCATGTGCATTGGAAAAGAAAGTATACTTGGCTGCTGTTAGGTGGAGTGTTTGATATATGTCTATGAGATCAAGTTGGTTGATTGTAGCATTTAGCTCTTCCATGTCTTTGTTGAGCTTCTTTCAGGATGTTCTGTCCTTCATCAAAAGTGGTGTGTTGAAGTGTCCTACTACTATTGTGGAGCTGTCTGTCTCACTTTTCAATGCTGTTAGAGCTTGTTTTATGTATTTTGGAGCCCTGTTGATGGGTGTGTAAATACTTACTATGGTTATATCCTCCTGGTGTATTGACTCTTTAATCAATGTATAGTGTCCTTCCGTACCCTTTGTGGTCATTTTTACTTTAAAGTCTGTTTTGTCAGAGATTAATATTGCCACTCCTGGTCTTTTTGGAGTGTTGTTTGCTTGATATATTTTTTTCCATCCTTTGAGTTTTAGTTTGTTTGTGTCTTTAAGTC
>NW_004444104.1:499723-513326 GCF_000243295.1 Trichechus manatus latirostris
ATTCTGCTCCTATGACTTTCTATTGAGTTGTCTAATTCTGAAATTTTATTATTAATCTTCTGGATTTCTGAATTGCTGTCTTTCTATGGATTCTTGCAGCCTGTTAAATTTGTCATTATGCTGTTTCCTAATCTACTTAAGTTCCTCTATTGCATGGTCTGCGTTTTGCCTAATTTCCTTCTTGATCTCTTGAGAGTTCTGTATATTAATCTTTTGTATTCTGCCTCCAGTAATTCCAAGAAATTTTCTTCCTCCAGAAAATTTCTAGATTCTTTATTTTGGGAGCTTGCTGAAGTCGTCATGATCTGCCTCTTTATGTGATTTGGTATTGACTGTTGTCTCCAAGCCATCAATAAGTTATTATATTTATTTATTTTATGTTTCCTTACTGTTTCCTAACTTCTTGTTTTGTTTTGTTTTGATATGCCCAAATAGGCTGCTCGTGTGAGATAACACAGTCACCAGTGCCCCTGAAGGCCAACGTCCTGCCACTAGGTGGCCAGATCTGCCACTAAGTATGTGAGTGCAGGAGTCTGCCTACTCCTCCTGTATGGATTCAGATCAGATGTCCAGGTAGTCAGCCACCAAGTGTGTGGTGCAGGCTATCACCTACAGTCCTAGACAAGCATGAGTGATTGGTGTAGGCACAGGCATCTGGCTGTAGCAGGGGGATGCACAGTGAGCAAGGCAGGGGGCCGACAACCACCCCTGAATGTCCAGGAGGAAAGTGTATTCCTGTTCCCTAGAGCACATAGGTGGGTGGGTTTTGCAGCCAGACTATGAGCGCCCAATGCTGTTGGCTGTAAGGACTAGGGGGCACCTCTTATTTTTGGCTCCCTGTCGCAGGTGGCTAGGTGATGTGCATGGAGCCACCAGTCCTCAGGTCCCTGATGTGAGTAGGTGAAGACCCTGCTTAATGGGCAGAGCAGTGTCAAATGTCATGAATCTGCCACTTCACAGCTGAAACAGTTGAAGTTAGACTTCAGGTGCGTACCCTGTTGTACTGTGGTAATGAGGGCCTACGCTGTTGAAATGGGCCCACACAAGTCTATGCAGAGGGAAAGGCACTCAAAGTCTGTGTAACCCTTATACCTGTGCCTAAGCAAAGGACCTGTGCCTACCCTGAGTTCTTGTCTTTGGGAAGCTGGCAGATTATTTTTCCCCATTTGTTAATTTGTTCCACCTCCAAGGCTGGGAGAATGGCTGAGGGTGCGTGATGGGTCCTACTTCTGGCCCAGGGGACTTGGCAATTGCTGAAGCTGCCCCAGACCCAGAGCAGGGCAGGGAGCAGGGAGGTAAGTGGGAGAGAGTTTGTTTCCCTAAGGGGGATGTTTTTGATCCGCACAGTAGGCCAGATGCAAGTATTTATCTTTCGCCGATCAAGGACTGCTTCTCACTGGCTCTGGATGACCGAGTAGACTCTCTGCCACTGGGTCTCTCCCAATGTGGAAAACACCTCCAGAGTGAAGCTGCTTGTCTGCCTCATTGTGCAGCCCAAACTGATCCAAGCTGAAGGGGTCCAGCTCCTGCCAGGTCAGGTCTAGCAACTCCTCTCTGCTTCTGAACCATCTCTCCCTCTCCCTGCCACTCAATCCGATTCCTCAACTTTGCCTTTGATGTTCAGGGCCCCTAGATTGTCATATATAATCGATTCACTTGTTTCTTCGAGTCTTTGTTGTAAGAGGGACCACTGGAAGCATCTGACTACTCTGCCATCTTGCCCTGCATCCCCAAAGATTGTTTCTTTTTGTGCATAAAACTTTACATGAGATTTTATAATAGTGGTCTCATACATTGTTTATCCTTTTGTGATTGACTTGTCTCACTCAATGTAATGTATTTATCCATGTTGTGAGAGGCTTCTCAGATTCATCATTGTTCTTTATCGTTGCATACTATTTTATTGTGAGTATGTACCACAGTTTGTTTATCCATTCATCTGTTGATGGGCATCTAGATTGTTTCCATCTTCTTGCTATTGTGAACAGTGCTGCAATGAACATAGGTGTGCATATGTCTATTTGTGTAACACCTCTTATTTCTGTTAGTTATAGTTTGTATCCTGTTTATGCTGTGTATTAGGGCCTCCAGGGTTGACCCTATTTTTTCTTCTAAGATCTTTATAGTTTGTGGTTTTTTATTTAGGTCTTTGATCCATTTCAATTTAGTTTTTGTGTATGGCATGAAGTATGGGTCCTGTTTCTTTTTTTTTTTTCAGATGGACATTCAGTTTTGCTAGTACCATTTGTTAAAGAGACTGTCTTTTTCCCATATGATGTACTTTGGACCTCTGTCAAAGATCAGGCGACTGTAGGTGGATGGACTTATATCTGGGTTCTCAATTCTGTTCCACTGGTCAATGTATCTGTCATTATATAGGTACAAGGCTGTTATGACTACTGTAGTAGCCCTTTCATTTCTAAGTTCTGAAATAGTTTGAGTAGTACAGGTATAAGTTCTTCTCTGAATATTTGGTAGAATTCTCCAATGAAGCTATCTGTGCCAGGGCTTTTTGTTGTTGTTGTTAGTTTTTTTATGACCTTTTCAATCTCTTCTCTTATTATGGGTCTGTTCAGATTTTCAACCTCAGTTTGTGTTAGTTTACATAGGTAGTGATTTTCTAGAAATTTGTTCATTTCCTCTAGGTCTTCAAATTTGTTGGAATATAGTTTTTCACAGTACTCTGTTATGATCCTTTTTATTTCAGTTGGGTCTGTTGTAACGTCCCCTACTTCACTTCTTATTTGGGTTATTTGCTTCCTCTCCTGTTTTTCTTTTGTCAGTTTGGTCAATGGTTTGTCGATTTTGTTGATTCTGTCAAAGAATCAGCTTTTGGTTTGTTGATTCTTTCTATATTTCTATTCTCTATGTCATTTATTTCTGCTCTGATCTTGATTATTTCCTTTCTTCTGATAATCCTGGGCTTCTTTTGCTCTTCTCTTTCTATTTCGTTTGAGTTGTGTAGTTAATGTTTTTATTTTCTCCCTTTCTTCTTTTTTGATGCATGCAAATCTATTGCTACAAAATTGACCTCTGAGCTCTGTCTTGTCTGTGTCCTAAAGGTTTTGGGATGATGTGTTTTCACTCTCATTTGATGCTAGGAATTTTTTTTATTCCATCTTTGATTTCTTCTGTTACCCCGTGGGTTTTAAGTAAAGTGTTATTCAGTTTCCATGCATTTGTTGTTGTTGTTTTTTTTTTTCCTTGCTCTTCTATTATTAATTTCTACTTTTATAGCATTGTGATCAGAGAAGATACTTTGGATTTTGTTGAGGGTTGCTTTGTGGCCTAAGATGTGGTCTATTCTGAAAAACATTCCATGTGCATTGGAAAAGAATGTGTACTTCGCTGCTGTTGGGTGGAGTGTTCTATATATGTCTATGCGGTCAAGTTGGTTGATTGTGGCCGTTAGATCTTCTGTATCTTTCTTGAGTTCCTGTCTAGATGTTCTGTTCTTTCCTGAGAGTGGTGTGTTGAAGTCTCCTACTATTATTGTGGAACTGTGAATTTCTCTCTTCAGTGTTGTTAGAGTTTGTTTTATATATTTTGGAGCCCTGAAATTGGGTGTGTAAATATTTATTATGGTTATATCTTCATGATGGATTGTCCCTTTAATCATTATATAATGTCCTTTTTGTCTTTTATGGTAGAATTTGTTTTAAAGTCTATTTTATCTGAGATTAGTATTGTCACTCCTGCTCTTATTTGGTTGCTCTTTGCTTGATATATTTTTTTCCATCCTTTGGTTTTTAATATATTTGTGTCTTTGTTTCTAAGGTATGTCTCTTGTAGACAGCATATTGATGGGTCATGTGTTTTTTTATCCATTCTGTCTCTCTCTCTTTATCAGCGCATTTAAGCCATTTATATTCCGTGTGATTATTGATAGGTGTGAGTTTATTGCTGTCATTTTGTAGTGCTTTTTTTTGTGGTGCTGATGTTTTCTCTGTTCCTCTTACTCTCCTGTGCTGAGTATCTTTTATTTGTGCAATTCTTTTTCCGTTTCTTTAATTTTTGTAGATTTTGTGTTTACTGAGAATTTATGCTTTTCTTCTTTATTCTGATGAGTAGGTTTGTTAACTTTCTTTGTGGTTATCTTGAAATTTACCCCTATTTTTCTAATTTGAACCAATCTTTTATGATTTGGTATTGCCTTGACATCCTTTCCATTTGAAAGTTCTATACCTACACTGTTTATTCCCTTTTTTATTGTTCTGACATTGTTGTCATTTACAGATTGACCTCCCTGGTTCCCTGTTGTAAATTTTTTAGTTTTGTTTTATTCTTGAGAGTTCATTACCTAGGTTGGTATCTGGCTGCTGCACACTTGCATCCTAGATTCAAGCTGTTGTCTGATGTTATTTGTTCTCTAACCAAAGGACTCCCTTTAATAATTCTTGTGAGTTTAGTTTGGTTTTTACATAGTCCCTTAATTTATGTTTATCTGAAAATGTCCTAATTTCACCATCATATTTGAATAAGAGTTTTGCGAGGTATGTTATTCTTGTTTGGCAATTTTTTTCTTTCCAGGTTTTATATATGTCATCCCATTGCCTTCTTGCCTGCAATGTTTTCTACCAAGTAATCAACACTTAGTCTTATTGTGTCCCCTCTGGATGTAACTTTTCATTTTTTTTGAGCTGCTCTCAGGAATCTGTCTTTGGTTTTAGCGAGTATGATTGTGGTATACCTTGGTGATTTTCTTTTGATGTCTATCCTATATGAGGTTCGTTGTGCTTCTTGCATGGTCAGCTTTTCATCTTTGAAGATATTACGGGAGTTTTCTGTCAGCAATTTTTCAATGATCCTCTCTGTGTTTTACTTTTTTTCCCCCATTCTGGAATTCCGATCACACATAAATTTTTGTTTTTGATTGTATCCCACATCATTCTCAGGGTTTCTTAATTTTTCTTCATTCTTTCCTCTGATTTCTCCTTAAACAAAGTGGTATCCAAGGATTTGTCTTCAGTTTCACTGATCTTGTATTGTTTCAAATTTGCTCCTAAAATCTTTTATGGCACTGTCCATTTCTGAAATCTTGTTGTTTGTCTTTTGGATTTCTAATTACTATTTTTGTATGATTTCTAGTTGTTTATTTTGACATTTTGTTCCTGTATTATTTTCTTGAATTCTTCCATTATTTTGTCTGTATTTTCCATGATTTTTTACTATTTTTTCATTATTTTTGTCTGTGTTTTTCTTCATCTCTTGGACAGCCCTGAATATTAGAGTTTTTAATTCCTTAACAGGTAGTTCCAGTGCCTTTTCTTCTACCAGAAGGTCATATGGTGTTTTATTTTAGATGCTTTCTGGAGCCATTCTGTCCCGTTTTTTTAACATGTTTTGATATTGTCTGCTGTCTTCGTGACATTCAGGAATTTCTTTCTTCATTTATTGATTGTAGATTTGTTAGTTTCATCCTGCTTTTTTTGTTTTATTTGGTTGTGTCTGGGCCAGCAGTCTGAGCATTCTTTGATGTTTGCTCATCTGTGTGCATGATACTTCTCACCACCTTGTCCTGGTGGGCAGAGCTAGTAAATTAGCTATGGTGCATTTGGGCAGGTCCAGTGGAGGTGGAGGGGCAGGAATGGGTCATTTATGGGAAGTACTGGAGCCAACAGGGTGGGACCAGGGGGCACTGCAGGGCAGAGTCCAGTGGTCTGAGCCTGTGCCACTCAGGGGTGCAGCACTCAGCGCATGCTGCAGTTAGGCAGGAGTGAAGGGGGAGGATGTGATGTGTGGAGCTAAGTGGGGATGTTAAAAGAAGGTAAAGAAGAGAGAGAAAGATAAGCCAAAAATAAAAGACAACAAACAAAAAAGCGGTGCTGAGGCAACCTGCTGGTGGAGTGACGTGGACCCAGGGAAGGCATGTGCCAGTGGCTTTCTAGTTGGGCAGTGACACACTCCATCAAGAAGGGGCAGAGATGGCACATGCAGCTAGGTGGTCTGCAGACAGAGAAGGAAGGAATGTAGAGAGACAAGAAACCGAGAAAAAAATGCCCCAAGGGAGCCCACCAGCATGCCAGTGTGGACTGCCAGAAGAACAAACAAATCTGTCTTAGAAAAAGTACAACCAAAATGCTCCTTAGAAGCAAGGATGGTGAGACTTCATCTCACATTCTTTGGACATGTTATCAGGAGGGACCAGTCCCTGGAGAAGGACATAATGCTTGGTAGAGCGTCAGCAAAAAAGAAGAAGACCCTCAAAAAGATGGATTGACACAGTGGCTGCAACAATGCGTTCAAGCGTAACAATGATTATGAGGATGGTGCAGGGCTGAGCAGTGTTTCATTCTGTTGTACATAGGGTCCCTATGAGTGGGAACCAACCCAACAGCACTATCAACAACAAGAACATGGTATATATATATATATATATGTGTATATGTATGTATATGAAATACAAATGTATGAAATCCAAAATTGTCTACAAATAACTATTAAAATTAATACTTGAGTTTAGTAAGGTTATTGCATATAAGGTTAATATATAAAACTCAATTTCTTTCTTTATATCCAAAACAAAGAGAATTTTATTAAAAAATAATTAAGACTAAATCTAGCAAAATATGTACAAAATTTCCACATAGAAAACGGTAACATACTGAAAGAAAAAAAATGATATGGAACAAACAGAGGGATAGACCATGTTCATTGATTGGAAGAAGCAATACTCTAAAAATGTTAATTCTCCCCCAAATTGATTTATAGATTCAATGAAATATCATTCAAAATTCTAATAGGTTTCTTTGTGAATTTGGAAGGTGCTTATAAAATCTATATGGAAACATGAAAAACCAAGAGTGGTCAAGACTCTCTTAAATAAGAACAGGTGGGAGGACTTACTCCAATGTATAGCAAGATTTATTTTAGAACTACAGTAATTAAGTAGTGTGATATTGGGGTGCAGAACCCACAGATAAATTCACACATAAAACCAAAAATAAAAAAATGAAAACCAAACCCCTTGGCATTGAGTCGATTTCAAACCATAGCAACCCTATAGGACAGAATAGAACTACCCTATAGAATTACAACAAACGTAGAAAGTAATTATTAGACCTATAAACCCACCCACTGCTGTCGAGTCAGTTCCAACTCATAGCAACCCCATAGGGTTTCCAAGGCTATAAATCTTTACGGAAGCACCCTGCCACGTTTTTCTCCCACAGAGCAGCTGATAGGTTTGAACTGCCAACTTTTCAGTTAGCAGCTGAGCACTTAATCACTGTGCCACCAGGGCTATTCTAGGAGATAGGTAATATTATTATCTTAATTCATAAAAGGAATCGCTAGGTGGCGCAAACTATAAACATGCTCGGCTACTAACCAAAAGATTCGAGGTTCGAGCCTACTCAGAGGCTCCTTGGAAGAAAGGCCTGATGATCTACTTCGGAAAAAAAAAAAAAATAAGCCACTGAAAACCCTCAGCTGGCATTGACTCCACGGCAACTGGTTCATTAATTTATAAAAGGTAAAACCTAAGCTTAGCAAAATCAAATAATTTATCCAAGGGTTACAATTATTAATGTCAAGCCAATCTTGACTTTTTTCGGTTCCTTAAACATACACATCCATCAGAATATTTTCTTTGCTTAGAAAACCTCAGCCTTCTTGCACCCAACCTCCTCTCTCTTCATACTTTAAATTTCAGATTAAAGTTTCTTTCTCCAACATGCTCTCCCTGAACTTCTGGATTGTCAGGTCTCCCTGCTCTGTACTTTCCATTTCCTTTCCAAACTATCGCTATATAGTCTTATGACCAAATGATCTCTAAATCCCTTTAACCTCTAAAGTTGACTATGATTTCATCAAGTTTAGAGCAGTTTGTTATTATGAGAAGTTGGGAACACGTTCCTCTGTATTCTTTAAAAATTTCCATAAACTTTTTGGTAATTCAGTGAGGCTTATTTATTCTTAGGGATGCTGCCTATGTAACTGTGTTCTAAAAAAGTTCATCACTGCAATGATATGATTAAACATCTGGAAAGCCAAATAAAAGCATCTTTTGGGTGTTCTGCTCAGAAAAAAATAATACACTGACTATCTTGCAATAACAATATGTCACTTCCTCAAGTTGTAGCATGGAGGCTCATTTTTCCTGACTCATACAGGCTTGACTAACATTTCAATAAGAAAGTTAGAAAGCCAGAGTCCCTACCTCAGCGCTGTTATGAACAGCATTATTTCACCTTAATAGATGTCTTGTCTGTGGCATATTCTAGAACCATTTCAGGACCATTCAGTGGACAAAATTATAAACATTAAGAGTTATTAGAGCTACTGTTAGAGCCATAGTTAGACTAATGCATCTTCAGTAAAGACAGTACACATATCAAAAATGGGCTTAGAGTAATCTGTTAACTTTTTCACAGAGAAAATTATTAAGAAGAAAAAGGAACAAATATAAGCATAATATTTATAAGCATTGATATTTGTCTGGCAAAAATATAGGTTGGGAGAGAGATAGAAGGGGTGAAATTACAGACACAGTGCCATAGTATGTTTCTTTGCCATGTGTATACGTACTCATCCTTGCAAATATCTATTTCAACATCACACTCTCAGACAACTTTTTGATAACATGCCATTGAGTGATTTGATGTTTACTTGGGTCAAATACAAAAAAAAAAAAACTAAGTTAAATAAGCTGTGACCATACTGATAAGAGAGCCTTTTGCTAACCAAAATGTGGACAGTTCGAATCCACCAGCCACTCCTTGGAAACCCTGTGGGGCAGTTCTACTCTGTCCTATAGGGTCGCTATGAGTTGGAATAGACTCGGCAGAAACAGGTTATACCAATATAAAAAAAAGAAACAATATAGATTAAGACCACATATGAATGCAATATAATATTTATAAAATCATGGAGTTCAAATTGCTTTTGGGGTATGAGTTTTCTTTTAATTAAATACACCGAAAATTGTATTAATTAAGGTGGTTTGGGTTGCAAGCAGAAGCCCAAGTTTATATTTACGTGGGATCAAAGTGACAACAGCAACTCAAAAGATAGGAACCTTAGGAGGCAGTGTTTATGTTAATGGGGGAGGAACAACTCAGAAAAGGAGGGTGAGAATGGTTAAACAACTCAAAGAATGTAATAAATGTCATGGAATTGTACATATAAAAGTGGTTGAAATGGTGTGTTCTGCTGTGTATATTCTCAACAATAACAAAATAAAATTTAAAAAAAAAAGAAGCCCAAGTTTAACTAATTGACTAAGGAAGTTTTCAGGGACACCAAGAGTAGACGTGTGTGTGAGTCCCTGATAAAGAGCCCAGGGACCTGAGTACCATTAGACTGAGTTGTGCCTCTTGTGTCTGCTTCTCGTAGCACATCAGCTTCATTCTTCTCTGACCACAGAAGGATTTTCTCAACATGGTGAAAAACATGACCTCTAATAGGGTCAAAGCTTTATGACTTATGATCTTAGTCACCAAAGAGAGACTTCCTTGACACTCTCCCTGGTCCCAAGTCTGAGAATTACCAGTAAAAAGATGCAGTGTAGGCCAGGTGGCCACATCTGGACCCGTCCTTTTTGACTGTGTAAGAAAATGGAAGCTCTTGTGAGAGCATGATTGAGAGAATGGGGGAAAGGGATATTCAGAGAAGCCTGGTTCTGGGCAGCTGAAATAACGGACATCTACCATGCCAACAGTAAGTCTTGTGGAGCAGTGGTTAAGCACTTGGATGCTAACCCAAAAGTCAGCTGTTGGAATCTACCAGCCACTCTGTGGGAGAAAGATGTGGCAGTCTGCTTCCGTAAAGATTACAGTCTTGGAAACCCTATGACACAGTTCTACTCCGTCCTATATGGTCACTATGAGTCTGAATCGACTCAACAGCAATATATCTGGTTTGTAGTTGAACTATTCCAATAAGGAGCCATAGTGGTACAACGGTTAAGTGCTTGGCTGCTAACTGAGAGGTTGGTGGTTTGAAACTATCCAACAGCTCCTCAGGAGAAAGACTTAGAGATCTGCTCCTGTAAAGATCACAGCCTAGAAAATCCTATGGAGCAGTTCTACTCTGTCACATAGGGTCGCCATGAGTCAGAGTTGACTCAAAGGCACCAAAAACACCACTATGCCAATACACGTGAGAAGGCATAGCAATGTTTATGAAACTAATAGAAAAATCCCCTAGCAATAAAATAATTTAAAAATGTCAAGTTTTCTTAAAAATAAAATAATTAAACTATGTATATCACAGTGCCCTATCAACATCCCATGCTAGCAAGTGAAAATACAGTTACTACAATTACTTGCATTTATATATTGATCTTCTACCCTTTATTAAGGGTTTTTCCACCTCACTTAATAAATACAGCAAACTTCATTAGAAAGTATCAGAGAAGGTTTAGCTAAGTTACATTTTATAGTTAAGGAAACTGAGGCACAGACAAGTGACATAAAGTTCCCAGGAATGTGCAACTAGTTACAGACAGGCATGGACTAGGAACACAATTGTCTTGATTCCAAATCCTGAGTACTGGTAAACAAGGCACAATGGTGTGTGGATCCAGATCTTTAGAGACAAACTTCTAACGAGAGTTGTTTTTTTCCACTTATATGTATAGATAATTCTTTATAACAAAGTGCCAATTCTGTTCACTATTAGCGAAGTAGTATCTCCCTTGTTTTAGCTAGATTTATG
The DNA here is from genome assembly GCF_000243295.1 of Trichechus manatus latirostris. NCBI lineage: Eukaryota > Metazoa > Chordata > Mammalia > Sirenia > Trichechidae > Trichechus > Trichechus manatus. The sequence goes on from NW_004444104.1 coordinate 510,383, forward strand.
GTTTTCCAGAACAAATTCCCTTCCCTCCTCCATTATGTTATGATGCATTACTTGAAGCACTCTTTCCATAAGCACATGAACGGCCAATTTGGCTGGTGAGGGGAATTGTTAGACTGGTAGCAACAGAAACACCTGCTCTCATCCTCTGTAATGGACCCTAAATTAAGATTGTAGGAAACTTGCCTTAGGTGAAATTAGACCTGGAGAAATGTTCAAACCCAATCCAACTGGGAGGAATTTCAACTGGTAACAAATGAAAATAATATTGTGTTTCTGGGAGGAGAAGGACATCTTAATGTAGTACTACAAGCATCTTTAGAAATGTGCTAGGACTGTGTCATAACGCCCGTTAAAAATATAGTTCACATTCTAGGGTGACATCCATGGATCTTAGGTGAATTTAGTGAATAATGTAAACATTTCTATCAAGAAATAATTCAACTTTATTCCGGATTTAGAGAATCCCAAAGTTTTCAAGTAAAATAAATAGGTACTTTGTAAAAGCACATTTATTTTATTCCTGTAATTTTTAAAATAATGTAAAAATTGCCTATTTAGTGAAAGAGGTAACCAGATGACAAATTACTTAGCACTGCCTAGGAATTTTATTTCAAGAGGGTTTAATACATAAATGCAACTCTTCAGTTTGCTCTGTCTATAGATTTGAATTGAGGGACACAAAAATTCTTATTTTTTTCCAACTGATCAACTGCCCAGTGACTTGATGTTTAGGGTGATTATGAAAATTTATCATGAATATTTAAAGGAATATTTTCCGGAAAGAACTAAGGAAAAGTATGTTATCGAGAGGTCTTCTGCAGTTCCTCCTCCTCCTCCTCCTCCTTCTTTTCCTTCTCCCTCTTTGAAAAATATACTGATGTTAAAAACTAAACCAAACCCACTGCCATGAAGTTGATTCTGACTCATAGCAACCCTAACAGGACAGAGTAGAACTGCCCCATAGTGTTTCCAACGCTGAACTCTTTATGGGAGCAGACAGCCACATCTTTCTCCTGCAGAGCAGTTAGTGGGTTGGAACTGTCCACCTTTGGGTTAGCAGCTGAGCACTTAACCATTGCATCACCAGGGCTCCTTATACTGATGATACTAAGTTCAAGAATGTGGCTTTACAGTTGCTCCCCACACTCCCACCACCATTCTCAAAGCCTCTTTGACTGCCTTTCCCTTTAGGAAAAACTCCATGGAATTCTGAGGAATAATAATGCTGTTTATATCTTGTCGCACTGGTCTGTGTTGTTTAACGCTTTGTCTGTACAAGTCTTGATTCTCCTCACATAATGTGAAAATCCTCTAAAAGCCAAGACCACCCATTTTACTTAAAAAAAGAAAAAAATTACCAATATTTAAACATTAAACCAAGTATAGAGTAAACCAAAAAATAACAACCAAACCCATTGCCGTCAAGTGGATTCCTACTCATAGTGACACTATAGGACAGAGTAGAACTGCCCCATAGGGTTTCCAAGTCTGTAAATCTTTCCAGAAGCAGACTGCCACATCTTTCTTCCACAGAGCAGTCTGGTGGGTTTGAACCCACAATCTTTGGGTTAGCAGCTGAGTACTTAACCATTGTGTTACCAGGGCTCCTTAAGTATAGGGTGGAGGCTTGAAAAGCTTTTATCTTTTGCTTTCACACGCAAAGGTTTATATTACCACACAATACTGTCTTTTAAACTCCTTTTTCTTGTTTCCTTGGCCGTTTTTTCCCCTTTATCCTCATCAGGCTTGTCCAACATAAATGTAACATATTAACTCCCTTACACACATTTTTCTAGTTTTTCTCTGTGCTTATAAATTCCCGTATACAACAAAACCTGCAAAAGCTGAAACCTGTGTAAGGCAGAAACTTGTCAGAGAAGGAAAGCTTAAATATTTTCCACTGATAGAGAGAGCTAGAAAAGTGATAAGCTGCACCCTGTCAAAGGCAGAAACCTTGTAAGACCAGGAAAAACAAGGCAGTCCTGTTGAATTCTGACTCTCGCAGGTTTCACTGTATATATATATTTTGTAAATTATATATATAAGTAATATATATAAGTAATTTAAAAAGTAAATATATTAAGAGAGGCACTCTTTGTTTTACAAAGCTGGGATTGTACTACACTTGCTTTTCTGTACCTTGGTTTTCTAATTCAACATTATCTTGTGGAAACACCCTTTGAAGGCAACAGCTATAGCTCTAAATTATTCTTTTTTTAAAAAAAAAAAGACTTTATTTTATTGCATGGTATAGATTCGGGTTCTCAGCTTCAGCGCTGTTAACACTTTGGGTTGGATAATTCTTTGTTTTGGAGGCTGTCCTGTGCATTTTGAGATGTTTAGCCACATCCTTGGCCTCTACCCACTAGATGCCAGTAGCACCCAACCCCCAGTCATGACAGTCAAAAATATCTCAAGATATTACCAAATGTTCTCTGGGGAGAGAGGGGCAAGGAACAAAATCGCCCCAGGTTGAGATCCACTGGTGTAGATGTACTGTAATGTATTAATCCATTCTTTACTGGAGGGTATCTCAGTTTTTTCTACCACAAGATATTTGTACAGGTTTTTTGATAAAAATTATTTTATCAAATGTTTATAAATTCCATTTTTTGGAAAATCTTGGATCTGAGGATTAAGCTATCTAAACTGACAGAAAGTGTCCACCATATCAGCTAATTAGCAAAGGCAAACCAAAGAGACAAATTAGTCTTCCTTTAAAAAAAAGAAAAAAAGAATTTTTTAATTCAAGTAAGCACGTTACTATGAATTTAGAGCAATATCATAAGCTGAGAAAGTACAGAATTCATACTGCAAGATGGACTACTAAAAACAGTCAAGAACAAAATTCTTTTATTTCAATCAAATTATGCATTTTATGTTACAAACCAAAACGTGTAACTCTATACTGTTTTTAGTACATAATTTTATTTTTATTATTTTT
>NW_004444104.1:519773-535254 GCF_000243295.1 Trichechus manatus latirostris
CAATTGGCAGGGTCAGTCACTCAGATATTGTACGGCAGGGCAGGTCTAGCTGAAGAGGAGTTATGGGGACAGGTTGTTTGTGGCACTTACTAATGCCACCAGCGTGGGTCAGTAATCAGTGCAGGGCAGGTTCCAGTAGGCCATGCCTGTGCTGCTTGGTGGTGTGATGTTTAGCACATGGTGCAGTAAGCAGGATATAGCGGGGAGATTGTTATCTGTGGAACTAAGATGGTTATGGGAGAGAGGAGAGAGGAACAGGATCCCAAAACATACAAACAAAAAAGAATGCTAGGGGAGATTGCCATTGGAGTGGAGAGATGAGAGACTATGAAATGGAGAAAAACAAAAAGGGGAAAAGGAAGAAAAAAAAGAAAAGGAAAGTATGAAGAAATAAAAATTGGAAAGGGACAAGAACAGCAAAGTTCCCAGGGATCCCACCAGTGCAGCTATGAGGTCTGGGGAAGTTGTTCTCATGTGTTGCAGTACAGCCTGGCTAGAAGGCGTAGAGGTATGCAACCCCAGGTATTCAGGGAACAGAATGAGAAGGACGATATAGAGAGACAAGAAACTGAGTAATGAAGAAAAACAAAAAGGGAAAAAGAGGGAAAAGAAAACAATACAAATTAAAAAAAAAAAAGAATAAGATAAGCCCCCCAAAAAAACAGAAAAAAAAAAACAACTGAAAAAGAAATGCACTCAGGGATCCCTCTGCATGTCTGTGAAAGCTGAGGGGGTAGGTTCCAAGCCACACAGCACCGTCTGGCTAGAACGGGCTCCCAACTCAAGAAAAGGAAAAGAAAACAAACAAGCAATTCAAAACAAACAAATGAACAAAAGCCCTGGGATCCCACCAGCGTGGCAACCTAGACTGGGAAGCAGTTCCGCACTCGAATGGAGCTTCATAGCCCCTCAGGAAGAAGCAAAGATGGGGCACGGAGCCAGGTATTGGAGCGAAAGGAGGGGGAGGTGGTGAGAGATAAGGAAAAAATCAAATGAAGTTGAAAAAAAGCAACACCAGCAGCCAACAAATGGCACTCAGAGAGCCAGCTAGTGCGGGCTGGTGGAATCCAAGCAGCCAGTGCTTCCCGGACAAGAGATTGTGGCCCCGGGAAGCAGAGGAGGCCGAGTGCGGGTGAAGAAGGGTGGGAGGTGGGAAAGCATATATCGCAAATTACTAGTTGTTTTGTCTCCCGCTGGAAGCTCTGTGAAGCTGCTTTCTAATACCCCCTGTTTGCTGGTCTCCAATAGGAGTCCAAGATGGTGAATCCGCGCTGCGTTAGCTGATAGGGGACCTCTGCATGAATCTCTCTTTGCTCTCCATTCTCTGTCAGTTTTCTCACTCCATTTGGTGCTTGGCTGAGTTCTTTATCTCTTCATTTGATGTTTTAGGGTTTCAGGATTGTTGTTTTCTCTGTTCAGCTTAGTTTTTCAGATCTTTGCTGTGGAGAGACGGTGTGGTGCTTCTGCCTAGAGTGCCATTTTGCCAGAAGTCCCTCAGTACATAATTTTAACAATGCAATGTAGTGAGTGTCTTAAACGCCAGAGTATTTACAAAGCAGGAAATATGATTAAAATCATGGTATTCAGCAAGTATAAGTGTGCATGGGTATGAACTCTAGTATCGGCTTTAGGAGTGAGAATTAAATAAGAATAATGTATAAAATAAGAAAAAAAGTGCACCAAATACTTTGGACTTTTGATAAAATTTTCTTTGTATTTAATGAAAGAGAAGGAATATGCTGCAAAAATTGATGAGTCAGGCAGCTGGCACATTCCACATAGCTCATTCTAGAAAAAACAAAAAAAAGACACAAAAGAGGAAATGGGAAGAAGGACCCAATCCGAAGCTGGCAAGGCCAGCAGAGTGCAGACCGTGAGTGACCTTTTAGGCATGCTAAGGATTTTGGCCTCTCTCGCAAAACCAATGGGGAGATACGATGTAGAGGGTGACATATTGTATTTGCATATTTCAAAATTTCCATCTGACAGAATCATGGAGAATTGATCAGAGGGTGACAAGAGTAGATGCCAGAGGACAGTTCTGAGGTTACTTTAAACAAGAAATGATGATAACTTGGATTAAGGTGGTGAAAGTGGAGATGACAGAAACGTGCATTTGAGTAGTGTAAAAGACTGGTCTTCAGAATCTAATAGTGAGCAAGAATCAAACATCAGGGATAATTAAAGTCATAGAAATCAATAGAACCATTTAGAGTGTATAACAGTTAGGACCCTAGGACCAAGCCTTGAGGAACTCCAACAGTTAAAGCTAGTAGAGGAGAATGAGCAAGCCCAGCTCACTGAGAAGGCCTGGCAGGGAAATGGGTAGAAAACCAAGAAAGTGTGACATCTCGTTGGAGTCCCTCGTTGGTGCAGACGGCTAATGTGTTTGGTTGCTAACTGAAAGGCTGGAAATTCAAGTCTACCAAGAGATGCCTCAGAAGAAAGACCTGGTGATCTACGTGAGAAAAGTAAGCCACTGAAAACCCTATGGAGCACAGTTCTACTCTAACACACATGGGGTCGCCATGAGTTGGAGTTGACTTGACAGGGCAACTAGTTTTTGGTGATGTCTTATTAGCTAGGGGAAGGGTATTTCAAGAAAGAATGTTCAATCAGTAAGGAATGCTACTAATAAGGCAGTAAGAAATGAAAACTACATTTATTTTTTTTTTTTAATTTTTACTATTAAATAAAGAAAACAGTTAAAATCATATATGATCATTGGAGTTTTGTTTTGTTTTGTTTTGCTATATGCCTTACTTTTTTATACACAGAGTTTTCATTTTAACCTTCTAAATTGTCAGTAATCATAGCTATTTCCTCTTTACAAAACAGTTATTTTAGAAAATGTTATTTTCAGTTTCAAGTGATTTCATTTCTATTTAACTAGTCATCCGTTCACAGAGAGGAGATTGTAGAATCCTTTCGAGACCCCTTGATTAACGGGTTTTTCTTTCCTAGGAGACTATGAATTAGGTTAACTTTTCTTCTCACTTATCTCATTTAGACCTCCACTTGCAGAAATGCAATAAAATTCTAATGTGAATTTCCCCACTCCCTAGTTTCTAGCACCAAATAACTTTTTCTTTCTTTTCAAATTGTTCTCATATTTCAAGGGGAATCTGGAAATAATTAGAGGTGTACTCAAATCGTCATCTTGCACAGGAGCCAATGACAGAAAACAGTTTAGTTGTCTGATGCTACAACTCTCTTCTCTAATGTAAACCACTGTATTACTTTTGTTCTCTTTCCCTCTCCAGCACCATCAGTGTTCTGTGATTGTGACAATATCAGGGGCATTTTAAATCCTTTCTGAAAGAAAAGTCACTATCTCCTTAGAATTTCAGCTAAAAGCCAACAGCAGGCTCTCCTCCACTGTGTCGGCCTTGGTTTTTCCTACAGAATGTGATTACAGCACCGGCAACAATAACTCAGGAGTAACTTGAGGATATGTCTGTTTAATTGCTTCTTGTCGAAGAGACAATAACAGCCTTGCGAGGGACCTGAGAGATCATCTAATTAGTACAATCTCCTTGTTTCCTGAATGAGGAAAATGAGGCATGGCTAACACTTTTCACACAATTATTTAGTGGATAATTTGCACTCGTATTTACCCAAAGAGCAATGACTTACATAATATAAAACTAACGACTTAGTATAATTTACAGAAATGCAATTTTTAAAAGGGCTACCCATAACTTCAGGTCCTTTAGATACTAGGTAGAATAGAAATGGCTTTGTCGGCCTTTAAAAACAGCTAGTAATTTGCTATTCTAAACGTCAGCAGGTAAATTACTCAACACAGTAGAGCGTGAAAAGCACCCAAAAGACGTTGCCAACCTTGATACTTGAGCTTTTGCATTTCAGACTCCTTGGAACTTCTTGATGTTATGGTTATAAAGACAAGCGATGTTTGTAAAATATCTACATATGATTTAAAGGCAAGAAGATCCTGACTTACAGTCTCTGTTAATATAGTCTCCATATAAACACTTGCCAGATACTGTGGCCCTACCCAGCCTCACTGTCACTTCCAGTTTCTCTATTCCTCCCTCCAACATTTTTAGACATAGGATCCCACTGTTAAAGTCTACCAGTAATAATGCTAATACTAATACTAATACTATTTTCATTCTAATTTCTAACTCTGATTCTGATTCTAATTCTAATACTAGTTAAAACTTATTGAGTCCTTAGTATGTGCTATTTTCTAAATGCTTTACATAGATTATCTCATTTAAGGCTCTAAGATTGTCTCATTTAAGATAAATAACAACCTATTACTACTGTTTTCTCCATTTTACAGATTAGAAAATTGGGTACAGAGAGGTAACTTAGCTAAGACTACCCTTTTATGTAGTGGTAGGAGTAGGCCATCTACCTACTCAATCTAATTCCAGAACCTATAATCTGGTTTTAACTACTTTGCTCTACTCTCTCACCCAGTATTGTGTGGGTATTCAGGTGATTTCCAGGCAACAAGAGGAATTCTGGGAGCTTTCCCCAACTATAAAATGGAACAGGTCCATGGGGCCTGTAATCCTTGAAAAAAGTACCATTTTTCTGCCCACACATGACCGTGCTTGCTACACAGCCTTAGGATAGAAACACACATGGTGTTCCATGAGCAGAGGAGAGAAATGGGTTATATAGATCTAATTTCCAGCAGTTCATTTGAGAAGGAAAACAAATATCCAGAAAGAAAAACAAATCCCATCAGATGTTTTAGAAACATTTAACCAGTGCTCTCATCCCAGTGATGACGGAAAGGGAGGTCACCAAACCTATGGGAGTTTTTTCAAATGGTTGTTTCTCAGCAGAAAACAATGGACCTTATTAGAAATGCTTTGTCTTTGATTCTATACAGAACCTTTTGTCAACTTTAAGATGATATTTTTGAATGGCTATTTCTAATTCCCATCAGCTTCAGATAAAGATTGAGAAATGTGTTTTGCATTTAGCAACTAGGAGATCATTAATGGGTATAATTTCAGTGGATCAGTGACGGCAAAAGCAGATATCAGTGGATTCAGAAGAAAATGGAAATTAGAGAGGAAGGAATACCCTTTTAACAACTCATGTTGTAGGAGATGGAGAAAAATCGATTGAAAGCTAAAAGGGGAAGTATATCAGAGAGAAAGTGAGAGATGTTTAAGTTTCTTGAGCATATTTAAATACTAAGGTGACACAGTCTGCAAAGAGGAAGAAGACAGCATAGTCAGCAGTACAGTCTCTAAAGGGAGCGGGAGTGCCTGGACAGGACAGAGAGAAGACATTTCTCCCACAGACACTGAGGGAAGTCCCCTCACCTGGAGTTGGGCAGGGATGAAGTGGGCAAAAGGCTGAGATAATCCCCACGCATATTCTTCATCTTCCCTGTGAAGGCCACAGGACTTGGGCAATCCTCATTAATTTCAGTGGTACTGATTGGTAGTTCAAATACTGTTTTGAATTGCAAAAAGAAGTATTCTGAAATAAATACTGCTGTATGTGGAACACAATTGGTCAAGGCTTTGTCCAGTGCAGGGAAAGATAGAAAGGGTGGATGTGAGTAGGTAGTAAAATGGTGCTATTTCAGTCATTTAATATTTTATATTTAATACTTTGTTGATAGAAACATAGTTTGAAAGTTTCAGTGTAAAATTAATAAGTTACGTCAAATTCTGTACATGTCTTATATAGCCTGATCAGATTACTGATCCCATTCATGAATTATTTTTGGTGATCTTTTTACTTTGATTAACTTGGATTAAAAATATATATATTATTTCGATTGCTATATCCTGCAGTCTGATCATCTGTGTTCAAGGTCATGTGTCAGATAAGAGAATGTGAAAATCTACACATAAACACACACACAAAGAAATCGAACAGTAGAGAGTGTGCCTTGCAAGAATAAGCACAGAAATGAATCAATATCTTTTAAGATGTCTCATTTGGGTATTTGGTACTTTTGGCATCCATTTGAAAAATGAAAAGTAACATTTTTTAAAAGAATGAGTGTATCTTTTTTAATATCACAAGCAGCTTAGTTTAATGGTGAACAGTGTACTGTTTGATGCTATAAGATTGTTGTCATTTTCCACTCTCACTTTAAGCCCATATTCAAAGAAGGAATGGTTGCTTTGACAAGAATATTTACAAAAAGCTTGCCCTTCAGAATCACCAGGCAGGGAGATCTTAATGATGCAGAGTGATCTTAACCACAGTTCTGACATGTTCTTTTCAAACTACTAGCAACGAAGCCCTTCTCAATGAAAAGCAGTATATGAATATTTACTTAAATGAAATCTTGCCCATGACACACACTCTCGTTTCACCAGGCAACTTTCTCAGATTATAAGAAGTCTGTTTTCAAATATGTAGACTCAACAAATCCAACTCACACCCATAATTAGCCTGAAATGGATGTTGAATTTTTTACACCTTGAAATTAATAGGTCTCAATTACTAATAAAACGATTCTAAGTGATCAGTTGTTTTCTGCAATTTAACGCTTGCATTTTCATTCATGCCCTATTTCAAGAGTCCCTGAAACTGCAATTAATACTCTAACAGCCTTAGCATCAGATATGTTTAGAACAGATTCAATTTCTGCCAAATCTTCCTGTTTAGTCAGTTCTTCTCTACTGTAAATACTAATACTCATCTCCCTTCTTCAGCTCTAGCCTGTATTCATTCCTCCTCAATGATGGTGAGGGTGTCTACTCATAAGAAAAAAAAAACACAAAAGACAGCATTTATTGTATGATTTTGTGCTAGAAACTGAGCTAAACTTTTCGAACAAATAAACAATCCTCACAACAACCTTTTTTATTTTATCTTATTGTGCTTTAAGCGAAAGTTTACAGTTCAAGCTAGTTTCTCATACAAAAATTTATACACACATTGTTATGTGATCCTAGTTGCTCTCCCTATACTGTGACAGCACACTCCTCCTTTCCACCCCGGATTTCCCTTGTCCATTCAAAGAGCTCCTGTCCCTTTTAGCCTTCTCATCTCTCCTCCGGACAGGAGCTGCCCATTTAGTCTCGTGTATCTGCTTGACTAAGAAGCACTGTCTTCACGAGTATTGTTTTATGTCTTATAGTCCAGTCTAATCCGTGTCTGAAGAGTTGGCTTTGGGAATGGTTTCAGTTCTGAGCTGACAGTGAGTCCAGGGGCCATGTCTTCTGGGGTCCCTCCACTCTCAGACCATTAAGTCTGGTCTTTTTACTAGAATTTGAGTTCTGCACCCCACTTTTCTCTGCTCCGTCAGGGACTCTCTGTGTTGTATGCCCTGTCAGGGCAGTCAGTGGTGGTAGCCAGGCACCATCTAGTTCTTCTGGTCTCAGGCTGATGGAGTCTCTGGTTTATGTGGCCCTTTCTGTCCCTCAGGCTAATATTTTCCTTGTGTCTTTGGTGTTCTTCATTCTCCTTTGTTCCAGGTGAGTTGGGACGAATTGATGCATCTTAGATGGCCACGAGCTAGCTTTTAAGACCACAGATGCCACTCACCAAAATGGGACGCAAAACACTTTCTTAATAAAATTTGTTATGCCAATTGACCTAAATGTCCCCTAAAACTATGGTCCCCAGACCCTGCCCCTGCTGCTCTGTCCCCGTAAGTGTTTCATTGTGTTTAGGAAACTTCTTAGCTTTTGGTTTAGTCCAGTTGTGCTGATTTTCCCTGTATTGTGTGTTATCCTTCACTTCATCTAAGATAATTCTTGTCTACTATCTAGTTAATGAATACCCCTCTCCCTCCCTCCCTACCCTTGTAACCATCGAAGAATGTTTTCTTCTGTGTTTAAACCTTTTCTTGAGTTCTCGTAACAGTGGTCTTACACAATATTTGTCCTTTAGCGACTGTCTAATTTCACTCAGCATCATGCCTTCCAGATTCATCCAGGTTATGAGATGTTTCACAGATTCATCATTGTTCTTTATCGTTGGGTAGTATTCCATTGTGTGAATATACCATAATTTGTTTATCCATTCGTCCATTGATGGGCATCTAGGTTATTTCCATCTTTTTGCTATTGTGAACAGTGCTGCAATGAATATGGGTGTGCCTATATCTATTCATGTGATGGCTCTTATTTCTCTAGGATATATTCCAAGGAGTGGGATTGCTGGATCCTATGGTACTTCTACTTCTAGCTTTTTAAGGAAGCACCAAATCGATTTCCAAAAGTGGTTGTACCATTTTACATTCCCACCAGCAGTGTATAAGTGTTCTGGTCTCTCCACAACCTCTCCAACATTTATTATTTTGTGTCTTTTGGATTAATGCTAACCTTGTTGGGGTGAGATGGTATATCATTGTAGTTTTGATTTGCATTTCTCTAATGGCTAATGATTGTGAGCATTTCCTCATGTATCTGTTAGCATCCTGAATGTCTTCTTTGGTGAAGTGCTTGTTCATATACTTTGTACATTTTTTAATTGGGTTATTTGTCTTTTTGTTGTTGAGGTTTTGCAGTATCTGGTAGCTTTCAGAGATTAGGTGCTGATCGGATTTGTCATAGCCAAAAATTTTTTCCCAGTCTTTACTTTGTCTTTTTACTCTTTTGGTGAAGTTTTTTGATGAGTGTTTGGTGTTTGGTTGTGTTCAGGAAACTTCTTAGCTTTTGGTTTAGTCCAGTTGTGCTGACTTCCCCTATATCGTGTGTTTTCCTTCCCTTCACCTAGGATAATTCTTGTCTACTATCTAGTCAGTGTTTGGTGAGTGTTTGATTTTTAGGAGCTCCCAGTTATCTGGTTTCTCTTCTGGTGTTTGTGTATTGTTAGTTATGTTTTGTATTCTGTTTATGCCATGTATTAGGGCTCCTAGCATTGTTCCTATTTTTTCTTCCATGATCTTTATCATTTTTGATTTTATATTTAACTCTTCGATCCATTTTGAGTTAGTTTTTGAGCATGGTGTGAGGTATGGTCTTGTTTCATTTTTTTGCAGATGGATATCCAGTTATGCCAGCACCATTTGTTAAAGAGATTGTCTTTTCCCCAGTTAACGGACTTTGGGCCTTTGTCAAATAATCAGCTGCTCATAGGTGGATGAATTTATGTCTAGATTCTCAATTCTGTTCCATTGATCTATGTATCTGTTGTGGTACCAGTACCAGGCTGTTTTCACTACCGTGTGGTATAATCCGTTCTAAAATCAGGTAGTGTGAGGCCTCCCACTTTGTTCTTCTTCTTCAGTAATGCTTTACTTATCTGGGGCCTCTTCCCTTTCCATATGAAGTTGGTGATTGTTTCTCTATCTCATTAAAAAATGCCATTAGAATTTGGACCAAGATTCCATTTTATCTTTAGATCACTTTGGGTAGAATTGACATTTTCACAATGTTGAGTCTTCCTGTCCGTGAGCAAGGTATGTTTTTCCACTTATGCAGGTCTCTTTTGGTGTCTTGCTGCAGTGTCTCATAGTTTTCTTTGTATAGGTCTTTTACGTATTTGGTTAGATTTATTCCTAAGTATTTTACCTTCTTGGGGGATATTGGAAATTATATTGATTTGGTGATTTCCTCTTCAAAGCTCTCTTTGTTGGTGTAGAGGAATCCAACTGATTTGTTTATCTTGTATCCTGAAACTTGGCTGAAATCTTCTATTAGTTCCAGTAGTTTTCTTGTGGATTCTTTGGGGTTTTCTGTGTATAAGATCATATCATCTGCAAATAGGGATACTTTTACTTCTTCCTTACCAATTTGGATGCCCTTTATTTCTTTTTCTAGCCTAACTCTTATCTGGCTAGGACCTCCAGCACAATGTTGACTAAGAGTGGTGATAAAGGGCATCCTTGTCTGGTTCCTGTTCTCACGGGGAATCCTTTCCAACTCTCTCCATTTAGGATGATGTTGGCTGTTGGGTTTGTATAAATGCCCTTTATTATGTAAAGGAATTTCCCTTCTATTCCTATTTTGTTGAGAGTTTTTATCATGAATGTGTGTTGGTCTTTGTCAAATGCCTTTTCTGAATCAATTGATAAGATCATGTGGTTCTTGTCCTTTGTTTTATTAATGTGATGGATGACATTGATTGTTTTTCTAATATTGAACCATCCTGCATACCTGGTATGAATCACACTTGGTCATGGTGAATTATTTTTTTGATGTGTTGTTGAATTCTATTGGCTAGAATTTTGTTGACGACTTTTATGTCTATGATCCTGAGGGATATTGGTCGGTAATTTTCTTTTTTTTTGTGATGTCTTTACCTGGTTTCAGTATCAGGGTTATGCTGGCTTCATAGAATGAGTTTGGGAGTATTCTATCCTTTTCTATGCTCTGAAATACCATTAGTAGTAGTGGTGTTAACTCTTCTCTGAAAGTTTGGTACAATTCTCCAGTGAAATCGTTTGGACCAGGGCTTTTTTTTTTGTTGGGACTCTTTTAATTACCACTTCAATCTCTTGTTTTGTTATAGGTTTATTTAGTTTTGTACTTCAGTTTGTGTTAGTTTAGGTAAGTAGTGGGTTTCTAGAAATTTGTCCATTTCCTTTAGGTTTTTGAATTTGTTAGAGTACAATTTTTCATAGTATTCTGTTATGAGTCTTTTAACTTCAGTTGGGTCTATGGTGATATTGCCCATCTCATTTCTTATTTGGGTTATTTGCTTCCTCCGCTGTTTTTCTTTTGTCAGTTTGGCCAATGGTTTGTCAATTTTGTTGTTCTTTTCAAAGAACAAACTTTTGGTCTTGTTAACTCTTTCAATTGTTTTTCTATTCTCTATTTCATTTAATTCTACTCTAATTTTTATTATTTGCTTTCTTCAGGTGGCCAAGGGCTTCTTTTGCTGCTACTTGTTCAAGTTGAAGAGTTAATGGTTTGATTTTGACCCCTTCTTCCTTTTGAATGTGTGCATTTATTGGCATAAATTGACCTCTGAGCACTGCTTTTGCCGTATCCCATGGGTTCTGGTAGTATGTGTTTTCATTCTCATTTGATTCTGTGATTTCTTTATTCAGTCCTTAATTTCTTCTATCACCTAATAGTTTTTGAGCAAGGTGTTGTTCAGTTTCCATCTGTTTGATTTTTTTCCTTGCTTTTCCTGTTATTGATTTCTACTTTTATGGTTTTATGGTCAGAAAAGACGCTTTGCAGTATTTTGATGCTTTGGATTCTCTTAAGGTTTACTTTATGGTCTAATATGTGGTCTATTCTGGAGAATATTCCATGTGTGTTGGAAAAGAAAGTATACTTGGCTGCTGTTGGGTGGAGTGTTCTGTGTATGTCTATGAGACCAAGTTGGTGGATTGTGGCATTTAGATCTTCCGTGTCTTTACTGAGCTTCTTTCTGTATGTTCTGTCTTTCACCGAAAGTGGTGTGTTGAAATCTCCTACTAGTACTGTGGAAATGTCTATCTCTCTTTTCAACGCTGTTAGAGTTTGTTTTATGTATTTTGGAGTGCTGTCGTTGGGTGCGTAGATATTTATTATGGTTATGTCTTCCTGGTGTATCGACCCTTTAATCATTCTATAGTGTCCTTCCTCATCGTTTGTGGTGGATTTTGCTTTAACGTCTATTTTTTCAGAGATTAATATTGCCACTCCTGGTCTTTTTTGGGTGTTGTTTGCTCAATATTTTTTTTACATCCTTTGAATTTTAGTTTGTTTGTGTATTTGATTCTAAGGTATGTCTCTTGTAGGAGGCATATAGACGGATCGTGTTTTTTTATCCATTCTGCCAGTCTCTGTCTCTTTATTGGTGCATTTAGTCCATTTACATTCAACATAATTATAGGTATGAGTTTAGTGCTGCCATTTTGATGTATTTTGTGTGTGTGTTGTTGACAGTTTCCTTGTTCCCCTTAATTTTCTGTGCTAAGTCATTTTTCTTTATGTATTTTCTTCTTTTTCATTGTTGTTGATTTTGTGTTTGCTGAGTCTTTATGTTTTTCTTGTTTTTTATTTTGATATGTAGGGATTGTTAGTTCCTTTTGTGTTTACCTTAATATTTACCCCCTATTTTTCTAAATTTAAACCAATCTTTTATTTCTTTATATCACCTTAACTTCCTCTCCATATGAATGATCTAGGACTACATTTTTTTAGTCCCTCTTTTTTGTTTGAATGTTGTCATCTTTTACATATTTACATCTCTGTTTCTCTATTTTCAGTGTTGATTTATTTTGTGACTTCCCTAACTGGGTTTATATCTGGTTGCTCTGTCCTGTGTTCTAATCTTGGGTTGTTATCTGATGTTATTGATTTTCTAAACGGAGGACTCCCTTTAGTATTTCTTGTAATTTTGGTTTGGTTTTTACAAATTTCCTAAACTTTTGTTTATCTGGAAATTCCCTAATTTTGCCATCATATTTGAGAGACATTTTGCTGGATATAAAATTCTTGGCTGGTAATTTTTTTTCCTTCAAGGCTTTATATATGTTGTCCCATTGCCTTTGCCTGCATGGTTTCTGCTGAGTAGTCCAAGCTTACTCTTATTGACTCTCCTTTGTAGGTGACTTTTCGTTTATCCCTAGCTGCTCTTAAAATTCTCTCTTTATCTTTGGTTTTGGCAAGCTTGATTATAATATGTCTTGGTGACTTTCTTTTGGGATCTAGGTCATGTGGGGTTCGATGAGCATCTTGGATAGATATCTTCTCATCTTTCATGATATCAGGAAAGTTTTCTGCCAACAAATCTTCAACAATTTTCTCTGTATTTTTTGTCATCCCCCCGTGTTCTGGTACTCCAGTCACTCATAGTTTATTCCTCTTGATAGACTCCCACATAATTCTTAGTGTTTCTTCAGTTTTTTTAATTCTTTTATCTGATTTTTCCTCAAATAAGTTGGTGTCAATTGCTTTATCTTCAATCTCACTAATTCTGACTTGCATTGCCTCAGTTCTGTTCTTATGACTTCCTATTGAGTTGTCTATTCTGAAATTTTATTGTTAGTCTTCTGGATTTCTTTTTCTCTCTCTCTATGGATTCTTGCAGCCTGTTAAATTCATCATTATACTCTTCTATAGTCTTCTTAAGCTCCTCTGTTGCTTTGTCTGTTTGTTCCTTTGATTATTCTGTGTTTTCTCTGATCTCCTTCCTGATATCTTGAAGAGTTCTGTATATTAATCTTTTATATTCTACCTCCAGTAATTCCAAGAAGTTCTCTTCCTCTGGAAGATTTTCTTGATTCCTTGTTTTGGGAGCCTACTGATGCCATCATGGTCTGCCTCTTTATGTGATTTATTCTTGACTGTTGTCTCCAAGCCAACAATAAGTTATTATATTTATTTATTTAGTTAGTTTGCTTACTGTGTCTTAGCTTCTTGTTTTGTTTTGTTTTGATATGCCCAAATAGGCTGCTCGTGTGAGCTAGTTTGATTATTGGCACCTTTGAAGCTCTAACATCCTGTCATCATGTGGTTAGATCTGTTACTAGGTATGTGAGCCCAGGAGTCCAAATGGACTTTTCTTGTATGGATTCAGCTCAGGTGTCCAGGTAGTCAGTCACCAAGTGTGTGGTGCAGGCTCTCATCTACAGTCCTAGACAGGCAGGGATGATTGGAGTAGGCACAGGTATCTGGCTGCAGTAGAGGGCTACGTGCTGAGCAAGGCAGGGGGCTGATGGCTGCCCCTGAGTGTCTGGGAGGAAAGTGTGTCCCTGTCCCCTAGAGTACATAGGTGGGTGGGTTTGCAGCTGGACTATAGGCACACAGTACTGTTGGCTGTAAGGACAGGGAGACACCACTTATTCTTGGACCCCTGTTGCAGGTGGCTAGGTGGTGTGGGTGGAGCCACCAGTCCTCGGGCCCCTAATGTGGGTAGGTGAGGATCCTGCTTAATGGGCAGAGCAGTGTCAAATGTCATGAACCTGCCACTCCACCATATAGCTGAAACAGTTGAAGTTAGGCAAGTATATACCATTTTGCATTGTGCTAATGAGAGCCTACGCCATTGAAATGGGCCCACACAGGTCTATGCAGGGGTGAAAGACATTCAAAGTCCGTGGACCCCTTATGCCTGTGTCTAGACAAAGGAGCTGTGCCTGCTCTGAGTTCCCAGCTTAGGGGAGCTGGCTGATTATTTTTTCCCTGTTTATTAATTTGTTCCCTCTCCAAGGCCCAGAGAATGGCTCAGGGCACCTGATGGGTCCTACTTCCAGCCCAAGGGATGCAGCAATTGCTGAAGCTGGTCCAGGATCTGGTGCAGAGAGAGGAGAGGGCAGGTAAATGGGAGAGAGGTTCTTCCTAAAAGGGGAGTTTTTTGATCCATGAAGTAGGTTAGACACATGTACTTATCTTTTGCTGATTGTCACTTTTCACTGGTTCTGAAGGCTTGAGTAGACTCTCTGCCACTCACTCTCTCCTGATGCAGAAAACGTGTCTGGAGCACCACTGCTTGCCTCACAGCTGGCGCCAGCTGATCCAGCCTGCACGGTGCCAGTTCCCACTGGGTCAGGTCTAGCAACTTCTCACTGCTTCTGAAACATCTCTCCCTCCCCCCGCCTCTCGGTCCAATTCGTCAACTTTGCCTTTGATGTTCAGGGCTCCTGGATTGTCATATATAATCAATTCACTTGTTTTTTCGGGTCTTTGTTGTAAGAGGGACCAAAGGAAGCGTCTAACTACTCTGCCATCTTAGCCCAGCCTCTACAACAACCATTTGAAATTAGCAATAATAGCATCCCCATTTTACAGATTAGAAAATTGAGGCTCAGGGAAGTACTTTCTTCCCAAGAGCAATCCATAGGCAGGATGTATACTCGCCCATACTGGTGACCTCAACCTTCTGCATTGAGAAAATGGAACCCAAAAACAGAAAATCATTTCTTTTCCACCTTTTATCTGTAGTCATATGTTCTGTCTTCACTCCGGATACAAAGAAGTTTCTTTGACCTTATCATAAGCCAGTCTGAATTTCTTCCCCTCTATTTTTCTCAAGAAATACTTGCAGGTAGCTAAATTCTCTCTCCTGTATCCTTTTTACTGGATCTTTCCCTTTATTCTACAGACATGCCTTCTTCTCTCCCAATCTTAAAGAAAATTTCTTTTACCCCTTATTCCCTATAGCTATCATCCCATGGAGTCCCTGTGTGGTAAAAGGGTTAACGTTACTGACTGCTAACCCAAAAGCTGGCAGTTTGAGTTCATTCAGAGGTGCCTCAGAAGAAAGGCTTGGTGGTCTACTTCCAAAACATTAGTCATTGGAAATACTGTGGAGCACAGTTCTACTCTTACACACGTGGGGTCTCCATGAGTCAGAATCAACTCAACAGCAACAGATTTTTATCATCCCATACGCCTACTCATTCCTAGATAGTAAAATTCTCAAAAGAGTTGTCTGCATTTAATGCCTCAATTTCATCACCTCCCTTTCATTCTTTAAACCATTCTACTTAGTCTCGTCACTCTTCAAAATCAGCTTTTGGGTAGGTCCTCTACAATCTCCATGTCGCCAAGAATAAGGGGCGTCTTCCTGCTTCATTTACCCTGACTTCTGTGCTTGAACTAGAGTTTAACCAAAAACAGGGTTCAAAAAAAAAAAAAAA
>NW_004444104.1:535354-570364 GCF_000243295.1 Trichechus manatus latirostris
GCAGTTGGTGGATTCGAACTGTCAACATTTTGGTTAGCAGCCTGAGCCCTTAAGCATGATGTTAAGGAGGATCTTACGTCCCTAGGAAAAGCCTCCTTATCATGTCTAGTTGCCCTGAATATAAAAATAAAGTCTTCCATGTCAGTGTCATTTTATGTGAAAGATGTTCCTGAAAGAAGACCCATATAATTGAGGAATAAAACTAAAGGGTACCTATTTAGGATATGTATATGCAGTATGGCCATAACAGTTGAAATTTCACAAGAATTTGACTTTTATAATAGAGAAAATATCTATAAAAATAGAAAAATTCTAGAAAATAGAAAAACAAAGTATCCCCATAGGTTAAGCCAACTCACCTAACCTCTCAAGAGATTTCAGCGTACCACACATGAATAACACCACCAAACAAACAGCAATTGCCCTTGCATAGCAGAAAACCTTAGAAATGTAGTAAGAGACTGTTACAATGTACAGAACCGTAGACTAGCAGATCAGACTTCACCCAAATTACGCACACAGGACCACCTCCAAGGTCAGACTTTACCTCAGGAGGGATGTTGAATAAGCTGCTCATGACCCCAGGGCCAGTGCCTCTCAGGCAAGCTTGAGCCCATTTACAGAGACAATACAGATTATTCAGACTGAGATCATCAACTGTCAACAAAACAAAGGAAAAAGTCAGCTGCTTTTATAGAAGGACTGAAATAAATCTAAGAGTTGATGGCATCATGGAGGCAACACCTAAAGCAGCAGCTCTTTGGAATAACACAAATCCTCAGTTAAAGTTTGCACTTTAGCTACTCATTGATTGAATTTGAATAACAACACAGGCTGAGAATACAAAACTCAAAGACAAGCAAAGAGCTGAACCCTCAGGGAAAGCTGGGGAAAATAGGGGGGCAAGAACTGAGAGGAGGAACAAATAATGAGGATTTTATAATGAGAAATGGCTAGCAGCCCTTCAACTCTCTGGAGAGGAAAGCCTCTAGGAAAATGCATAGCCTTGTCAGCTCTGTATCACGTATTTCTTTGCCAGGAACCTAATACCTGAACTTCACTGCCATCTTTCTGTTAGGACAGACTGGGAATCAATGACTTATCCTCCCACCTTTGATATTAAACTGATCAATCTTTACATCTCTTGCACACCAGCGAGACCTACTCATTTACCCTTGACACAAGACCAACTCATTTACCCTCACAGCCCAATCTTTCCCTATGCTCACCTTGCTTCTGAGCTTGTTAATGCAACAGGAGCCCACCACTTCCAGTCTTTCATGTTGTTGCTGGGTAGAAAGCCCAAGTTCTGCTCCGAGTGACTTGTTACAGCCAATAAACAAGAGGCCGAGGTAGAAAATTGTTACTGCGATAATGCGTATTGGAGCCGCCTGCCACAATAGCCAATTCTGAGATGGGGTGAGATGAGCAAGAAGACTTTTATTATATACTGATATATGGGAGACAGAGGGGAATAGATTCCTCCAAAAAACCCGTCTCCCCAACTGGAGATCGGCTGAAGGCTTTTATAGGGACAGGATTATGGGTTTTAGAGGTTTGTGTTAGTTCCCCTTTGAGGTGGTCATTAATCTTTTACCGGTATTCTTCGGGGTTATCTGGCTACATCCTGGTTTTCTTGTCACAAGATGGGTGCTTTGTTCGGTTTTTCACCCTTAGATCATTATCACATGTTTTCCATCCTCCAAGGAGGAACATCAGTTAATCTTAAACCTCTTGTAGAGACTGGAACTGGAGGGAAAAACAAGATCATGAGACAATATGGTGGTTAGCAATGGGGAGTAAATAATAGTGAGCTGGGCCTACGCAGCCTCTTCCAAGATCAGAAAGATGCCTTTATTTCATTGTGCAAGGAAAGGACAATCAGGGCTGTTACCTCCAAGACTGCTCACAAGCAGCTTGGGGAGGTAAGCTTTAACAAAGAGCAGAAAAAGGAATGCAAATTAATCATGAATATTCAGGATTGACCTTCACGAAGGCGGTCAGAGCTTGGGGATGACTATGGATTTTCTTTAGACAAGGGTTCAATCCCCCAGGATGGAGGAAGAGGTTGATTTTCTTTCATTAGGATGTTAAGTCTCCACCTAGAGGCAGGTTGACGCCATCTATGGCCCGATCTGTGGTTATCTTGTCAAGGACAATTTCTGAGGAAAGCGAAGCTTATTCTGCTCAGTGTAGGAGGATAAGCCAGAGCCAAGTGTCTTTTAGAAGGGTTGGGCTCTGAGGCTGCCTGCCTCAATGTCATAAAATAATCTTAAGAATTATTCCATAACTTGTATTTCTGTTAAGTCCCTCATTCTTTAATGGGTCATGACATTTTTGGAAAATAGTGTGCAATCTGCTTCATTCGATATGAAATACATTTAAAAATCTGTCTAAGCATGAATTCTCTATTTTTTGTGCCTTTGATAAAAATCCTCAATCCAGAAGCCACTATTCGAAGAATCTGTGCACCATAAGAGACCCTTGCTTCTATGTCTGCCTCAAAGAGACTTACTTGTGGGATATATTCAGTCTCATCAGAAAATTATGATCATGTTAAACTCTATCAATCCCCTGCCCAAAAAGGCATATATATATATATATATAAAGGAGTCCTGGTGGTACAGTGGTTAAAGCTCTTGACTGCCAACCAAAAGTTTGGTGGTTCAAACTCATCAGCCACCTCGCAGGAGAAAGATGTGGCACTCTACTTCTGTAAAGATTTACAGCCTTGGAAACCCTATAGGGCAGTTCTACTCTGTTCTATAGAGTCTCAGTGAGTCAGAATCAACTCAACAGCAGTGGATTTAGTTTGGTTTACATATATTGAGAGAGACAGAGGATGGTATACACTCTGTAAACAAATCTCACTTGGGCCAAGGGGTCATACTTTCCACCAGGAGTCTTTGAAACATTTTTATTTACCCACTTAAAAAGCAAGGCAAAAATGTTTATCATTTGGTTCAAGACCTTAAAGTGATAAATACAGCAATCTTGCTTCCTTTCCTGCTCGTCCCTAGATTGGCTTTTACTTTTCATGCATTGCATCCTGACTGTCACTTTGATTTTCATGTATGTATTAAGATCTCCAGAATATTTGAAACAGGTACTAAGAATCCTTTGTGATCACAAATTCTTAAAAGCAACATGTGTTTTCTAGCACTCTATTCTTGCCCAAAATGTCAATATGCCAATGCCTTTCTATGAGACTCCCCTGTCCCCATATATCTTGTGTATAAGTAAGATTACTTTTGCTCCAGTCAACAATGAGCATGAGGCACACAAAAAGTATAATAGAGCTATGATTACCCTGAGATGGTCATATAGAACATGCTATTATTTCTGCTAGAAAGTGACCTTCCATACTTCCTGCCAGAAGAACTGGAAAACATACCTTTCTCCTTCCCATGTCATTAAATTGGGGGAATGTGGGTTGTATCTTCCCAAGAAGACACATTTCCCATCACACAAAACCAAAACAGGGTATTGAAGCTGACAGATGAAGACACAGATTAATAATACCTGCCTTCATGGAGCTTACATTATGGTGAAACATAAAATAAAAGTAAGTAAATACATTGCACATTGGATAATAATAAGTGATAAAGAAGAAGCATTGATCAGGGAAGCAGGACAAGAAGGGTTGGATGGGAAGGTGTTGAAATTTTAGACAGCGTTGCCAGGGAAAGCCTCACTGAGAGGGTAACACTTAAGGAAAGACCTTAATTCAGTGAAGGAATGAATGATGAGGACACTGGAGCAAGAGTTTTCCAGGCAGAATAAACAGCAGATGCAAAGGGAGTTTGCCTGGTGCAATCAAGGAACTGCAAAGAGGCTGGTGTGGCCGTAGCAGAGGGAATGTAGGGAAGCAAGAGCAAGGCCTGAGCTCAGAGAGGTAACGTGGCACTAGTTCACATAAGTTTTCCTAAGACAGATGCAAGTTTTGGCTTTTACTCTGAATATGGAGTCCATATGTTGTGCAAATGGTTAATGAACTCGTTTGCTAACTGAAAGGTTGGAGGTTCTAGTCCACCCAGAGGCTGCTTGGAAGAAAAGCCTGGCAATCTACTTCCGAAAGTTCACCAGAACTGAAAACCATATGGAGCACAGTTCCACTCTGACATACATGGAGTCACCATGA
Organism: Trichechus manatus latirostris; assembly: GCF_000243295.1. Classification (NCBI taxonomy): domain Eukaryota; kingdom Metazoa; phylum Chordata; class Mammalia; order Sirenia; family Trichechidae; genus Trichechus; species Trichechus manatus. The sequence continues at coordinate 539,496 of NW_004444104.1, forward strand.
GTTCATTGGTAAACTGGTACTATGAATATGATGGGAAGCCACTGGCATGACTTAAGTACAGCAGTAGCATGATTTCACTTAAGATATTAAAGGATCATGCAGGCTGCTGTGTTGTGAATAGACCAAAGGGAGACAGGAGAGAAACAGACCAATTAGGAAGCAATTTTAGTAATCCAGGCAAAGGAAGATGAGGACTTCTGTGGTCACAGAAGAAATCAAGACGAGTGGTAGACTTCTGGGGTATATATTGAAGTTAGAAACAATAGGGTTTGCTGATAGATTGCATGTAGTGTATGAGAGAAAGTGAAGATGCAAGGATGGCTCCAGGGTTGTGTTGCTGGCACTGATGGCGGCTATTTGTTTGTTGGTTTTGTCTGAGTGGCTAGAATGATGACCAGTTGCCCTCAAGTCAATTCTGACTCATGACGACCCATGTGTGTTGGAGGGTTTTCTATCACTGATTTTTCAGAAGTAAACCACCAGAACTTTCTTCTGAGGCACATTTGGGTAGAGTGAAACCTCCAACTTTTCAGTTAGCAGCCAAGATCTTAACTATTTGCACCACCTAGAAATCCCCAGAATGATGTAGTTATCATTAATTACACAGGAAAGAGTTGAAAAGGAAAAATAAATTCTAAATGTGTTGGTATAATCATTTCATTAATTCTATCAATAAAAATTATAGGGTGGCAATTTTGTGTGATGCTAAGTGCTAGATGTCAGCAATATAGACAGGAATATAATACTATCCTTACCCTTAAGGAATTCACAATCTAGCAGAAGAGACAGACATGTAAGAAAGTGTTTCAAATAATTCACTTCTCCATCAAGAGGAGGAGATTTATTACCATGAAAGAGAAATCAATTTATTTCCCGACAAAATATGACTAAATGAAATAGTTCAGCCTCTCCCGTTCACTATGAAGTCATGTGGTGAGGTTCTATAAAGCTAAATGAAACATTTAAAATGTCCTCATCCTAAACAGGTCCTAACAGCTAAACCCTGAGGATGGGTCAGTGTTAGCATCCCCCCCACCTCAGCCCAAGCAGGGAAATAGATGACGTTATACGAAGAGAGTGGGGCTGACACAACAGCTCTATTTTCTCTTTTCAAAAATTCTTTTCATCTGCTGTGAGACCCCAGGAGGACAGAAGAAAATCTAGGAGTAAATCAATTTTGAATTGATGTGGTCCTTCTGAACACAGTGGCTCTGCAAATTGGAGGGAAATTGCCAACCATAAAACTCAAATCGGTTACTATCCATCTGGTGGGTTGTTTGCTCAAGACTCTTTTCTCAAAGTGTTAGGATTTTAGGCTCAGGCAGAAATGCTCACATGTTTTATTCTGAATCACCTACTCATGGTATATATACATTTTTTAAGTTTTACATTCTGGACATTCTAAGTTTTTAATCCTAATTTGAAGAAATACATAAACAAGTATCCTTTCCTGTGGACTTCAGCTACTTCCGCAACGTCAGCCTAAGTTGAGTAGTCAGTATATGGATTATTCAGACACTTTGCATTTTCTGTTCTGTACTGTAGCTAAATTTTGTTTGTTATAAAATTTGTTGATAAAGAGAACAAAATCAAATCAAACTTGTAAACATTCTTGGCAAAATGTTTACCAAGCAGAAAGTTAAAAGCATTGATCAATTACAGACTTTTTGAACTATACATGTTATTGATGCAATCTCTGTACACTGCAATAAACTAGAATTTACCGTTTCTTCTTTCCTGTAACAAAGAAAGAAAGTTTGAAAGGGTAAAATATGTGAAGACACCAGAGATGTAAAAGGCAGTGCCTGGTTAGGAGGAGAAATAGACTCATTGCAATGGGGTCTGAGTTTCAATCCATCTGCAGTATTAATTAGCACTGTGAACTTTGGAAACTTTTTTAACCTTTCTGGACCTTAGATTATAGAACACCAAGTATTAGAGGTAGTATTTATAGAGGGCCTGGAATTAGAAATGCAACAAATTGCAGCTATTGCTAATACTTCTGTGTAATGACAGAACAATCATCACAGTCTTTGGCCAAGAAGGTCTTCAAGTTATAATATGATTCTCTGGGGCTAAGCTATTTCATAGTAGGTTGTGAATTCTAGGAAAATGAGAGATATTTTACTGTTTGTCCAAGCCCCTGCCTCCTTTCCTTTCCAACTCCCAAATACAAGAGCTCTTTAAATTCCAGGCACAGAATACTATAGTAATTCCCTAATTACTCTCACATATTAGGTGATTTTTCTTTCATATACAGATTTGAGCAGAGAAATAAGTCTAGGTTCTAAATGATAAAGGATACACCTGTTGCCCTCAAGTCAATTCTGAGTCATAACGACTCTATAGGACAGAGCAGAACTGCCCTATAGGTTTTCCAAGGCTGTAATCTTTAGGGAAGCAGACTGCCACGTGTTTCTCCTACAGAGCTGCTGGTCGATTCGAACCACAGAGCTTTCTGTTAGCAGCCAAGTGCTTAAACACTAGTGCTATGTGAAAATACCAGTAAGGTATTCCTGGCCAGAGACAATCCTGTTAATACGTTTTCTATTGCCTTGCACAGAGTCTGAAATCCCACTCTCTTCCCAAAACGCACTGCTATGAGCTGAAATCTAAGTCAACTTGATTCCTTTGCACCGTTTGATTTTCTTCCTAGCATTTAGTAACAGAAATTTCTGTCTCATTTGTTTAGCTGTTTGTCTGTCTCCACCCAGTAGAATGTAACTGCAGGAGAACAAGGGCTTTTACTGCCTTGTTTGCCGTAGTATTTCTACAATAGTGCCTAATGCAAGGTAGCTGTCATATCATTTACATATTAATGCCATCTTCTACAGGTCCCTAGGTGGCACAAATAGTTAAGTACTCATCTACTAACCTAAAGGTTGGAGGTTCAAATCTATCCAGTGTTGTGGAAGAAAGGCCTGGTTGTCTGCTTCCATTAAAGATTACAGACAAGGAAACCCTATGGAGCAGTTTTACTCTGTAACACATGGGGTCACCATGAGTTGGAATTGACTCAGTGGCAACAGGTTTTTTTGGTTGTTGTTTTGCCCTCATTTACAGTGTAAGCCATACAAACATACACTGTGAGACTCACTCCCGTAAAGAGCCCAGAGGCTGACTTGCAGAAAATTATTAACTACGATGCACATCAGCACCAGGCTGTGTGGATTCCTTCTATGGGCCTCTCTCCTAGTTTCTGGTGTCTGCCTTCAATCCTTGGCATTTCTTTGCTGCATATAAATATATCTGTCTCAGTTGTCACATGGTGTCTCGCCAGTGCATCTGTGTCTCTGTGTCTGTACTCCCCTTTATAAGACATCACTCAAAAGAGGTTAGGTTTAGACCCACTCTACTCCAGTATGATTCATTAACATAACAAAAGAAAACTCCTATTTCCAAACAGGGTCACATTCACATGTATGGCAGTTAGGGCTTCAACGTATATTTTTGGGAAACACAATTCAATCCATAATACAACTCACATCCCATAATAATCTGTGAGATTTTTACTGGGAAAGGAGAGGGAGTTTCATCTCTTGAGCTCATGAGTTCTTCATACGTGCAGGTGTATAGGATCAGAAAATTTGCTTTTATTAAATTCTTGGCATATGTTGGATAGTGGTCATAGTGGTAGTACTATTAGCACTTAAATTTGTAAAACCTTGGACAATATTAATTTGAAATTGTAATTAATTAAAAAACATTTATCAATTATATATGATATAGCAAGTGAGTATAAGGCACTGGAGACCTAAAGATTAATAAGATACACTTTCTGGCCTCAATAGGCAATGGTGAGGTAATTATAAATAATTTATAATTAAAATCTAACATATTTGGTGCTATAATAGTGGTATGTTCTAGGTTCTGTGGGAATACAAGATAAGCAATTAAGGTGGCACAAACAAGCACTTGACTACTAATGAAAAGCTGGTGGTTTGAACGCACCCAGAAGTGCCTAGGAAAACAGGCGTGGGGATATGCTTCTGAAAGGTCACAGCTTTGAAAACCCTGTTGAGCTGTTCTACTCTGCACACATGGGGTAGCCATGAGTCAGAATCAACTTGACAGCTACTAACAACAACAACGAACAAGAGGGACAGTTTTCAGGAGCACTTTCAGACCAAGACAGACTAGGAAAGAAAGGCCTGGGGATCTACTTTCGAAAATTAGTCAATGAGAACATTATGGACCAGAACAGAACACTGTCCGACTCGCTCGCTTTGGACACTTCATCAGGTGGGATCAGTCATTAGAGGAGGACATCATGTTTAGTGAAGTAGAGGACCAGTGAGGATGAAGGAGACCCTTGGTAAGATAGGCACAATAGCTTCAACAATGGACTCTAACATGCTGGCAATAGTGAGGATGACACCGGACTGGGCCATGTTTTGTTCTGTTGTACATGGGGTCACCATGAGTCAGAGTGGACTTGACGACAGCTAATAACAACACCAACATGAGGACTTCATAGAGGAGATAACCTTGGAGTTGGGTCACAGAAGATTTCCACAGAGCAGATGAAGAAAGGCTTCCAAGCAGGGAAAACAGTTGTTCAAACACATGGAAGCAGAAAGCGTGTGACAGATTTATTTTAATTGGAGAATAGACAACACGGGGCAATGGCTCAGGTAAGATTGGGGAGATGTGTGAGGTCAGATTGTGAAGACTGCTATGGGTTTAGAAATTTTCTTGTAGGCAATGTAGAGCTACCAATATTCTGAACTGTACCATAAAATAAACATAAAATATTTTAAAATGCTTTTTATCAAAGACTTTGGAAACTTTATAAGAGCTGAGCCAATAAAAAACTATAGGATAATGTGGAAGTCTGATAATGTTTCAGAAGATAGACTCTCGCCTTGCCTGTGTCACTCCCTGGGAGGCACTTAGAAAAGCCAGAGCGTTATTAGCTGCAGTTGCACTCCAATGAATTTAAAGAAGAACTTAATTTAGTATCAGGGATTAATTAAGGCATTGGAAAGTATCCCTGACCAATGTCATTAAACAATGCTATTTTTGCACGTATTATATGCAAAATGGAGATGAGTCTTTATTCTCTTATATTTCAATGTTTCAGCTCATAATTGCACATACAGAAGCAAGAGAAAATCGTGCTAACTCCAAAGTAATTAACTAGGAGAAGGAAGTATTTGCCAGATTGTTTTCTTTAAATACTCTAAGAAAATTCTATATTGACAAGTTTGTGATGGTTCTTTATATATTTACTATGTGCTTAAGAAATGAAAGTACCTATTAAAAAATTTAAAGTATGACAATTATGAATATAAATGGAATTTCAAATGCTATGGGCTTAGAAATGTTTCTATCTTATATGGTAAGAAACGAAAGCCTCTAAATCCAAAAGTTATGGTTCAAAAGCAAGCATGTTATACTTTCTATATCCATTGTTACATTTTATTGTAGGAGGAAGTCTCCTTGGAATAATGCAACTTTATTTCATACGTTTGGTAAATAGCCGTTTCTCTAGGGAGTCGTTTCAATAAATCTTCGTTATTACAGATTTTCATGGCAACTACTTTTCCTTCCCGATTCTATCTATTACATTCAAATCAGGTGACTTGTATGGTCATAACACTAAATATGTCTTGCCTATTTCTCAAGAACATTTGCACATGTTTTGATGGACCCTGGGTGTCATATTGAAAAATAAATTGCCTCTTTTTTTCATCTCCAATGTCAACAATTTTTGATGATTATATCCTTTCAGAAATTGCAGCTCTTCTATTGTTGTTTTCAAGGTCCACTTAAGTACTCAAATCTACTGCCATTTTTATTCATGGTACGGCAGTTGGGAGAAATGTAAAAAATTACATAGCAAAAGGAAGCCTGTCTCTAAAGAAAGATTGCAATTTTGATGTCCATTTAAAGGAACATCTTAGAGTATTGAACCAGTTCCAAAGCCCAGTTAGGTTAAATAACTTACCCAAGGTCACACAACTTGTAAGTGGCAGGTCTGCCTGACTTCAAGCTTCACACTCTCCCCACTGACATCACAGTACCTCACTGTTCATACTAGTGTGAAGCTACTGATTTTTCTGCATGGGTATTCTTGAACACCTGCACTGGGACAGATGATTAATTGAAATGTTATATTGTTCTATGTTTATTCATTCAAAAGCATTTTTCAGGTACTAAGTACTGGGCCCTACGTTAGAAACAATAAATGAAACACTGTTCGTAATCGGAGAAATGCTTAGTCTAATTGGAGAGGAAAACTCATACAGTTAAAAAGCAACAACAACAACAAACACACAACCACAACATGTTAAGTGCTATTAAGAGAAATGCGGAAGATCAGAGAAGAAAGTAAATCTATCCACGGGTGTGTGTGTAGGAATGTGGGGAGGAGGGTGTGTTACTGAGAGAGGGTCAAAAAGGCCTCAGTGAGGAAGCAACATTTAAGGTTGATCTTGGACCATTCTAAGGAGCATTCTATAAGGCAATGTCACTCAGGTAGAGGAAACCTCATGTTCAAAGTACCAAGTGCAAAAATGTGTTTGTAGAATCATGAGAAGTTAAGCTTGGCTGAGGTTTGAGGGATATATAGAAGAGTAGAGAACATCTCCTTCAGAATTCTGATTAGAGAGTAAACTACTTGTGAAATCAGTGTATAAAAATATCTTTTGTTACCAAATAACAGAAAACCGCTTAAGCTAACTTAAGAGTAATTTTATTATAAAGACATAAAGATATTTTACAGAATCCAAAAGCAGAGTGGGGGAATTGGTGGTTCATTAGTAGATCCATGCAGTAGAACTTGGCTTCAATTCCTGGCAAATGCACCTCATGTGCAGCCACCACCTGTCTGTCAGTGGATGCTTGTGTGTTGTTAAGATGCAGAACAGTTTTAAGCAGAGTTTTCAGACTAAGATAGACCAGGAGGAAAGCTCAAACTACTTTCAAAAATCTTCCAGTGAAAACCCTATGGATCCAATGATCAGATTACAGTAATTGCTGATCTGCAAGCATTTATGGGAGATGGCACAAGACCTGGCAGAATTTGGTTCTGCTGAGCATGAGGTCACCATGATAGTGCAGACCCCTGGTTTTCCACCGCACATTCAATAAACCACATGTTTCTCAAATCTAGCCCTCCTTTTCAAATCTCATTTTCACTATCCTATCTGAAGCCATTACCTTAAATGTGTTACAAAGATGGAGTATTATCTGGTCTCCTAACTTCCAGTCGTAAGCCCTTTGAATTCTCTTTACTTAGAGCCATTAGGCCTGTCTACTTAGAATACATACTTGGCCATGTCAATTCTTTTTCTTTTTTAAACAATTTTTTTATTTGGTGGTTATTGTTGTTGAGGATATACACAGCAGAACATACACCAATTCAACAATTTCTACAGGTAAAATTCAGCAACATTGATTACATTCTTCAAGTTGTGCAACCATTCTCACCCTCCTTTTCCTAATTGTTCCTCCCCATTAACATAAACTCACTGCCCATTAAGATTCCAATCTAATCTTTTAAGTTGCTGTTGTCAGTTTGATCTCATATAGATAGTTCTTAAAAGAGCACAAAGGTAATAATATAAAGCATTCTCTCTGATCACAATGCATAAAAACAGAAATCAATAACAGGAAGAGCAAGGAAAAAAAAATCAAATACGTGGAAACTGAATAACGCCTTGCTTAAAAAGAACTGGGCAATAGAAGAACCAAAGACAGAATCAAAAATTTTCTAAAATCAAATGAGAATGAAAACACATCATATAAAAACCTTTGGAACACAGCAAAAGAAGTGCTCAGAGGTCAATTTATAGCAATAAACACACTCATCGAAAGAGAAGAATGAGCCAAAATCAAAAAGTTAGCCCTACAATTTGAACAAATAGAAACAGAGGTGCAAAAGAAGCCCAGAGCATCAGAAGAAAGGAAATAATAAAGATTAGGGCAGAAATAAATGAATAGAGAGCAGAAAGAATCAACAAGATCAAAATTTACTTCTTTGAAAAGATTAACAAAATTGACAAATCATTGATCAAACTGACAAAAGAAAAACAGGAGAGGAAGCAAATAACCCAAACAAGAGATGAGATGGGGCACATTATAATGGGCCCAAATGAAGTTAAAAGGATCATAAGAGAATACTAAAAAAAAAAAAAAATTGTACTCCAACAGATTTGAGAACCTAGAGGAAATGGACAAATTTCTGGAAACACACTACCTATCTAAACTAACACAAAGTGAGATAGAAATCTGAATAGCCCCGTAACAAGAGAAGAGATTGAAGAGTTAGTAAAAAAAACTCCCAACAACAACAAAAAAGACCTGGTCTGAATGCTTTCAATGGAGAATTCTATCATACATTCAGAGAAGAGCTCACACTAGTACTACTCAAATTATTTCAGAGCATAGAAAAAAGGAGGAATACTCTCGAATTTATTCCATGAAGCCAGCATAACCCTGATACCAAAGCCAGGCAAAGACACTACAAAAAAAGAAAATTACAGATCAATATCTCTCATGAATATAGATGCAAAAAAAACTCAACAAATTTCTAGCCAATATAATTCAGCATCATATCAGAAAAATAATACACCAGGACCAAGTGGAATTCATACCAGATATGCAAGGATAGTTCAACATTAAAAAATCAATGTAATCCACAACATAGAACAAAAGAAAAGAATCACACGATCAGGTCAATCGATGCAGAAAAGGCATTTGATAAAGTCCAACACCCATTCCTGATAAAAACTCTCAATAAAATAGGAAGAGAAGGGAAATTCCTCAACATCATAAAGGGCATCTATACAAAACCAACAGCCAACATAATTCCCAATGGAGAGAGGCTGAAAACATGCCCCCTGAGAACAGGAATGAGACAAGGATGCACTTTATCACCACTCCCATTTAACACTGTGCTGGAAGTCCTAGCTAGAGCAATAAGGCAAGAAAAACAAATAAAGGGCATCCAGATTGGAAAGGAAGAAGTAAAACTATCCCAATTCACAGATGATATGACACTATACATAGAAAACTCCAAAGATTTCACAAGAAAACTAATGGCACTAATAGAAAGATTCAGCAGAGTAGCAGGATACTAGATAAACATACAAAACTCAGTTGGATTCCTATATACCAACAAAGAGAACTTTGAAAAGGAAATCAGGAAAACAATGCCATTTATAATAACCCCTTAAAAGATAAACTACTTAGGAATAAATCTAACCAGGGATGTAAAAGACCTATGCAAAGAAAACTACAAAACTCTATTGTAAGAAACCAAAAGAGACCTGCATAAATGGAAAAGCATACTGTGCTCATGGATAGGAAGACTCAACATCGTGAAAATGTCAATTCTACCCAAAATGACCTACAGATGTAATGCAATCCTGAACCAAATACCAACAGCATTCTTTAACAAGATGGAAAAATTAATCACCAACTTTTTATGGAAAGGAAAGAGGCCCCAGATAATCAAAGCATTACTGAAGAAAAAGAACAAAGTAGGCGGCCTCACACTACCTGATCTCAGAATCCACTATACAGCCGTAGCTGTAAAAACAGCCTGGTACTGGTGCAATGATAGACACATGGGTCACTGGAAGAGAGTCGAAAATCCAGATGTAAATCCATCCACCTATGGTCAGCTGATCTTTGACAAAAGACCAAATTCCATTACTTGGGGAAAAGACAGTCTTTTTCACAAACGATGCTGGAAAAACTGGATGTCCATCTGTAAAAAAAAAAGAAACAGGACCCATACCTCACACCATACACAAAAACTAACTCAAAATTGATCAAAGACCTAAAACGATAAAGATCATGAAAGAAGAAATAGGCATAATGCTAGGGACCCTGATATATGGCATAAACAGAATACAAATATAACTAAAAATGCACATACAGCAGAAGATGAACTAGATAAATGGGATCTCTTAAAAATTAAACACTTATGCTCATCAAAAGACTTCACAAAAGAGTAAAAAGAGAACCCATAGACTGGGAAGAAATCGGGGCTATGATATATTGGACAGGGCCTAAACTCTAAAATTTATAGAATACTTCAACATCTCAACAACAAAAAGACAAATAATCCAATTTAAAAATGGGCAAAGGATATGAACAGGTGCTTCACCAAAAAAGACATTCAGGTGGCTAATGGACACATGAGGAAATGCTTTCAATAGTTAGCCATTAGAGAAATGCAAATCAAAACTACATTGAGATACCATCTCACCCCAACATTACTGGCACTAATCAAAAAAAGAGAAGATAGCAAGTGTCAGAGAGGTTGTGGGGAGATTGGAACTCTTATGCACTGCTGGTAGGAACATAAAATGGTACAGCCACAATGAAAAACAATATGGTGCCTCCTTAAAAAGCTAGAACTAGGAATACCATGCGATTCAGCAATCTCACTCCCAGGAATATATCCTTGAGAAATAAGAGCTATCACATGAATAGATATGTGCACACCCATGTTCATTTCAGCATCATTCATAACTTCAAAAAGATAGAAACAACCTACGTGCCTATCAACAGATGAATGGATAAACAAACTATGGTACATACATACAATGGAATACTAAACAACAATAAAGAACAATGATGATTCCAGGAAACATCTCACAACATGGATAAATCTGAAGGGCATTATGCTGAATGAAGTAAGTCAATCAAAAAAGGACATATATTGTATAAGACTACTATTATAAAAACCCAAGAAAAGGTTTACATGCATAAAAAAACAATTTTTGATGGTTTCGAGCAAGGGGAGGGGCGGGGAAAGAAAATCACTAACTAGATAGCAAACAAGTCAACTTTGGTGAAGGGAAAGGCAACATACAATTTAGGGGAAGTCAGCACAACTTGACCAAGACGAAGTCATAGAAGTTTCCTAAACATGTCCAAACACCGTGAGGGAACAATTTACTGGGGCTGAGTGTTGGGGACCATGGTGTTGGGGGCCATCCAGCTCAATTGGCATAACATAGTTCATAAAGAAAATGTTCTACATCCTGATTTGGTGAGTAGCTTCTGGGGTCTTAAAAGCTTGCAAGCAGCCATCTAACATACATCTATTGGTCCCATCCTGTCCAGAGCAAAGGAGAAAAAGAAAACCAAAGACACAAGGAAAATATTAGTCCAAAGGACTAATGGACCACATGAACCACAGCCTCCACAAGCCTAAGCCCAGAAGAACTAGATAGTGCCTGGCTACCACCACTGACAGCTCTGACAGGGATCACAATAGAGAGGGAGAAAAATATAGAGCAAAATTCAAATTCACCAAAAAAAGAGCAGATTTGCTGGTTTGACCAAGACTGGAGGAACTCTTAAGACTATGGCCCCCGGACACCCTGCTAACTCAGAACTGAAACCACTCCCGAAGTCTACCTTTCAGCCAAAGATTAGACAGACCTATAAAACCAACAATAACACACATGAGGAACATGCTTCTTAGTTCAGTCAAGTATACAAGGCTAAATGGCAACACCTGCCCAAAAGCAAAGACAGGAAGGCAAGAAGGGACAGGAAAACTTGACAAATGGACAAATTGAACCCAGAGTGGAAAGGGGAAGGGGGAGACGGCTGACACATTGGGGGAGGGAGTTGCAACCAATGTCACAAAACAATTTGTGTATAAATTTTTGAATGAGAAACTAATTTGTGTTGTAAACTTTCACCTAAAGAACAATTAAAAAAAAAAAAAAGCACAATACACAAGGCAGACATTATTTACCAGTTAAGCTAAACTATTGTTTGGTTTTGAGAAGACTTCAGGGAATATTTCTGGTTTAAGACTTAAAGATTATCTCAGGACAATAGTCTTGGGGGTTTATCGAGGCTCCATGGCCCCAAAAATTGTGGATTCCATGAGAATTTGAAATTCTGTTCTGCATTTTCTCTCTTGTGATCAGGATTCGTCTATAGAATCTTTGACGAAAATGTTTAGTAATGGTAGCTGGGTACTACCAGTTCTTCTGGTCTCATAGCAAAGGAGGCAGTTGTTCATAGAAGCAATTAGCCACACATTCTATTTCTTCCTCCTGTTCCTGACTCTTCTTGCTCTTCTGTTGCTCCAGGAGAATAGAGACAAATTGTTGTACCTTGGCTGGCTGCTTGCAAGTTCTTAAGACCTGGCACTATGCGACAAACCAGGAGATAGAACAGAGGCATTAAACATGATATTTTTCTTGTTGTTTTTAGGTACCAGTGAGTTGGTTCTGACTCATAGTGACCCTAAGTACAACAGAACGAAACACTGCCCAGTCCTGTACCATGCTCACAATCATTGTTAGCTTGAGCCCATTTTTGCAGCCACTGTGTCAGTCCATCTCACTGAGGGTCTTCCTCTTTTTCACTGACCCTCTACTTTACCAAGCATCATGTCCTTTTCCAGGGACTGGTCCATCCTAATAACATGTCCGAAGTATGTGAGATGAAGTCTCATCATCTTTGCTTCTGATGAGCATTCTGGCTGTACTTCTTCCAAGACAGATTTGTTTGTTCTTCTGGCAGTCCTTGGTATATTCAATATTCTTCACCAACACCATAATTCAAAGGCATCAACTCTTCTTTGGTCTTCCTTATTCAGTGTCCAGCTTTCACATGCATATGAGGCGATTGAAAACACCACTAAGGTCAGATGAACCTCAGTCCTTAAAGTGATATCTTTGCTTTTTAACACTTCAAAGAGGTCTTTTGTAGTAGATTCACTCAATGCAATGTGTCATTTGATTTCTTTTTGTTGTTGTTAACAAACTTATAATTTTGGAATAATTTTATATTTACAGAGAAGTTGCAAAGACAATACAGAGAGTTTCCATATACTCTTCACCCAGTTTCCCCTAATGTTAACATTTATGTAACTATGATACATTTGCCAAGACTAAGAGATTAACCTTGGTACATTGATATTCACTAAACTCCAGAGTTTATTCGGGTTTGTTGGTACTGTGGAGTCTATTTAGACCCATAATGACCCCATGTGACAGAGTAGAAATGTCTCATAGGGTTTTCTAGCAGAGCAGATGTGAGAGTTGGATTTCTTGATTGCTTCTTCCATGGATGTTGATTGTGGATCCAAGTAAAATGAAATCCTGACAACTTCAATCTTTTCTCTGTTTATCATAGTGTTGCTTATGGGTCCAGTTGTAAGGATTTTTGTTTTATGTTGAGGTGTAATCCATACTAAAGGTTGTAGTCTTTGATCTTCATCAGTAAGTGCGTCAAGTCCTCTTCACTTTCAGCAAGCAAAGTTGTGTTATCTGCATATTGCAGGTTGTTAGTAATGCCCTGTTCTTCTTCATACAGTCAATCTTCTCAGTTTATTTGCTCAGCATACAGATTGAATAAGTATGGTGAAAGGATGCACATGCTGACACACACCTTTCTTGACTTTAAACCACACAGTATCCCCTTGTTCTATTCCAACGACTGCCTCTTGGTCTATGTACAGGTTCCTCATAAGCACAATTAAATGTTCTGTAATTCCCATTATTCTCAATGTGATTGAGAAGACAACATGATATTAGGCCAATTAATTGGGATGTCCCATGAAACCATGACCCTAAACCTCAAAACTAAGAAACCAAATTCCATGAGTGTTTGCTTGTACATGGCCATGTTATTTTCATTCTCAAATCTTTTGATGGCTTCCTGTGGTAAATAATTAGTTGGTAAGCTATTTTTGCAACCCAACTCACTTTTTTAAAGTAGAATCTTAAACATAAACTTCAATAATTAAAGCAAGTCAGAACATAATTTATTTGCAGAAGAATTACTTCAAATCCAGAGGATCTTAGGAATCTGAGAAGCATAGTTCAAAAAATACTTAAAGGATTAAGAAGCACACTTTGGCACAGCATCAGTAGGCATTGCTGTTACTAATCGTAACTTCTTGTTTTTGTCAGTTGGCATAGATAGAGTTGGCTCCAACTCCTAGCAACCTTAAGTACAACAAAACAAAATGTTGCCCAGTCCTGCGCCATCTTCATAATCATTGGTATGCTCAAGTTCACTGTGTATTTTGAGTGTCTTCCAACCAAGGGGGCTCATCTTCCAGAACTATATCAGAAAACAGTATTTTGTAAGTCACGGGGTTTTCATTGGCTAATTTTTGGAAGTAAATCACTAGGACTTTCTTCCTAATCTGTCTTATTCTCAAGGCTCTGCTGAAACCTGTCCATTATGTATGACCCTGCTAGTTGAAATACTGGTGGCATAGCTTGCAGCATCATAGGAACATGCGAGCCACGGCAGTGGTAGAACGTAACTTAGAGCCTTACTCTTCAAAGTGTGGTCTACAGACCAGTGGCAGTGAGGTTACTGGGAGCACATCAGAAATGCAGAATCTCAAACCCACACTAGGTCTGAGTCAGAAGCAGCAGTTTAGAGATCCCCAGGTGGTTCATATGCACACATGCACTGACCTGTTGAATGATCTCCACAATCTGGCCTCACAGTCATCACATAAGTAAACACCCAACAGCAGCATATTTGTCATGCCAGTGGCGTCACTGGGGAGTGAGGGGGTTGCAGACCACACCAGGTGACACTGTCAGAGGGAGTGACACCAAATTGACTGTCTAAAAATTTTTGTGCAGTGCTTCAGCAGAAATTTATTATTTTTTATAAAAATATCCTTGTAGTTAGCTATAGCAACAAAAAAAAATTTTTTGTAAGCCCAGCTTACATGTATCAATATACCTACAAGGCTAAAACTCTATGCTATTTACTTTTTGAACCTTCTAACGCGCTCCAGTCAGAGCTATCATTGTTATCCAATTACCACGACGTTTTGAGTCATGTGGTTTTGTCTGCATGTGCTGCAAGCACGCACTGCTGTTTTCATTGCTGCTGGCGTTTTTATAGTCACTGATTTTGTCAAATTTTCTGGTGTTTTAGCTACAATACTGTGGTAATTATTATTTGTGAACCTATATCAATAACTTTTTTTGAACGAAGTAGTAATTAAAGAAAAAGGAGAAAAATCAAAAAAAGGTCCACTCATTTGCTAATAATATTGTAACTAATGTTGTAATTCAACGTAGAAAAATTTTACAAAACAGTTTTGTTGTCGGTATTCATATAATCAAAGAAATATTACATTTAAGCAATTTATAACTATATTTCTCACCTATTATTCTATGATTAAAATTAATAATAAACTTACATGTACAACAATTATTGATTATATAACTCTTGGATAACTAAATAGAAAAATTGGCAGTTTAAAATATGAAGTGGGAGAAATGCTATGTTTCTTGATACATGTTTAGAAATATAACTTAAATCATAAATTCTTTTTTTTTATTTTAGTCTTTTTAAATTTTCTTTGAAAACATCACTGTCTTGAAACTATATGTCTGGCTTTAATGAAATTTTCCAGGTTTAAGTTTGAATTATGGTTTAAAAAATAGTGACACATTAAAATGTAGATTTGATAGAACTAACACATCCAGTAGATTTACATTTTATGTTTTCCTGTTGTTTTTCATTTAAATGTTGATAATTTACCTGTTTTTATTGTGCAGGGATATTCTTTCATGCCACATGGAGTACATAAATCAAAGAGGCCAACTGGATACCAGCAAAAGAAAGCAAGAGGCAAGAATTAAATCACTCAAGATACTTGCTGGATCCATGCTTCACTATGTCAAAAGACTGAACGACAGCCAGGGGTCATCAAAAGATATTGCTCTTCAGTCTCCAGTTGATATAGCTTGTGCTTTTGATGCTAGCATGCATTCTGCAGAAGGGCAAAGGGTGGAAATGGCAGAATTTGAAGAAGAGAGTGCTGAAAGTAGCCATGATACTGTAAACAAGATGAGTCATGTTAAGGAGAAAGATTTGCAAAGTTTTTGTGGTGTTTCTTTCTGGGAGATACCAGTTCATCATTTCTGGGTTGAAGTCATCAAAAGGGGAAGTGCTTCTTTCCCGAACAAAGACAATGCTGCGGCAAGGCAAGATGCAAAAGGAAAGCGAGATGTGCACCAGCTTTCAAAAGAGTGGATTTACAAGATGATGCCAAATGGCGAGAAAATTCCGCAGTCATGGATGGTTTACTCACTTGTCAGGGAGAATTTACACTATTTCTGTTGCCAAGTGTTTGCATTCTGTGGTCACAAAGAAGATGAATCTTCACTGAGATAGTAGAGATGATTTCAAAATATGATCCAGTGCTGAAAGAGCTCTTAATGAAATTAAAGCAGAGCTCATGTAAACTTAAGGTCTTTCATCTTGCACCAAAAACTCAGAATGAATTTGTAAGTACCCTGGCAAATCATGTGAAGGAGAAGCTTGTCATGGACATAAAGTCTGCAATGTACTTTGGGATCATATTTGATAGCACACCTGACATATCACATACTCATCAGATGTCCCAAGTGATCGGATGTGTAAAAATCAACAATAGGAAAGCTGAAATGAAAGAAGTCTTTCTAGGATTTTTCCCTTTAAAGGAGAAAAAGCTGCTGACCTCTACTGTGATGTTCTTAAAAATCTGCAAAGTGATGGACTAGACATAATGATGTGCCATGCTCAAGGTTGCAATAATGTTGCTACTATGGCTGGAATCCATGGAGTTGTACAAGCCATTCTTAAGGGAAAGAACAAGAAAGTATTTTTAGTGAACATGTGGACCATTCGCTTAACTTGCGCAGGTAGCACTCTTTTGCTGACAATGCATTGTGCGTGTATTTTATAGAACTCCTAAGACAATGCTTTCTTTGCTACTTCCACCCATCAATGGGATGTGTTAATTGACCATACTGGAGTGTCAGTGAAAAGACATCAACAACACACTGGAGTGCTCATCATGCTGCAGTTAAGCCAGTTAAAGAAAAGTTCAATAAGTTTGTGGCAGTGATTGAAGCTCTTTGTGAGCCACCTAAAAATTTAAACACAAGAGGAGCAACACAGGTTCTTTTGCCTGCTGTCTGTAATTTCACTGTTCCGTGCTACCTTTACTTCTGGTGTGATGTACTTCAGGAAGTTAATCTCACACAGCAGTACCTGCAGACTAAGGGCTCTTGACAAGGTGGTGACAAAGTTAGAGATGGTAAGACTTTTTCTGCACGAGGAGTGCAGTCACCTAGTAGAACACGCAATTAAACAGGTGCTTTTAAAATCAGATGAATATGGAATTGCAGTAGACAGAAGAGTAGGTTCAAAAAGAGGATGGCAGGGGATGGGGAGCAGGCAAGCAATGCTGGAGTCATTCTGCAAGAAGAAAATCAGAGGGTGATGCTTGAGTGCATTGAGCGCTTTCATTCAGAATTCCAAATCAGATCAAGAGCCGTTAAGGAAGCAGCAGCCGTATTTGAAGCTGTTCAAGCAGAGTCTCACATCTGCCACTGAAGAGTTAAAGGTATCCATTCCAAAACTGACCACTTTCTACGATGAGGTATCCAAGAGTGAGCTTTTACTAGAAATACTGAGGCTCACAAGGCACCTGAAAACAGCAGAGATTGATCTGGAAGAAGCCAAACATGGGGCACCATTAGATGTTTTGACATCATAGCTGAACGGGACTTCGTAGAATCTCTCCCAAGCCTTCACTAAGCCCAAAATGATTTCTGATGATCTGTGTATCTGTGGCTTCATGTGAGAGGAGATTTTCAAAGCTGAAACTTATAAAGAACTATTTGCTATCTACCATGGGATAGTCAAGGCTTTCCCTTGCAACATTTGCAATTGAAAAGTGAGTTGTCCAAAGACATTGATTTCTATGAAGTCATTCACAAGGCCAGGAAAGGAAAGTTCTGATTTAATCGAGATACTCACTAAGTGCTGAAATGCTTGTGTATTTGTTCTTGTTTATTTTTATGGTATTATTTCATTAATGAATATATTTCCACAGCAGTTGTCTACAACTTCTGCATTATTTAGGCTGTTATTGATTATGGAAACCTAATCCAGCAATGTATCTCATGTAACAGTAAAGTTTAACATTAAAATGAACATAATTTTGATGTAGTTCTTAAATGTTTATCCTCTGAATTCTATTGTTTTCTTATGTAATTTTCATTTTAACTACATGAAACCATGTAAATGTAAATACATTTAAGCTGTGTGTATGATATTGTGATTTAAAGATATAATTTTAATTTTGTTTCTTGTTTATTTTACTACTATTGCCATTACATTCAGTGATATACAGGAATTACAATTTATGAATAACATTAGTACAAAAAACATTACTGAGGATTTTGTATGGTCTGGTACAGGAGGAGGTCCATGGTGGGGGGTGGGGGGAGTGACAAGGTAACACCAGGAGTTACCACCCTGGGTGACACCAACCCTAGTGACACCACTGTGTCAGTACACTTCATGCCTCCTGTCCTCTGGTGAACTGGACTCCTCCCTCTCTTTACCACATCATGTGCTCCCCTTACTCTGTTACTTCAGGGTCTTGGCTGACCTGCTGGTCTGTTTCCACCCTCATCAACCTCTGTCAATCAGAAAACAGTTAATAGTTTAAAACACAGCACTAGGGCTCCCATCTGCCTGTGGTCTTCCCCCACATCTCCCATAGATGTGATATATCCTCTTTGGGACCCCATAGTCCTTAGAACTATTCATATATAATAAATATATATTTTTCTTGCTTTTTAGCTTTTTTTTTTTTTTTTTGTACATATATCGTACCAGATAGAAAGCTTTCAGAGATCAAGGACTCTATATTGCTTAGCATCACATACGGGTTGATGAAATATTTTTGCAATGGAATTGTTACTGGTAAAGGGAACGAACAGAGGAGTGAATTGAAGTCAAATGACTGAGGTTTCAATGCCAGTCCCACCAAACACCAATGTACCTTAAGCCACTTAAGCAGTATATTTCAAATTTCATTTCTCTAATATAAGGAGTCCCTTCCAACTCGAGCATTGTATTGTTTGTGGGTGGTGGTAGTATGAAATATCTGCCAAGAATATATGTTTCAAGTTACATTTATTGGAGTTACAAAACTGAAATCCATTCTACAATTATGCTTCCTCAAAATTATACTTACAAAAAGAAGTAGGAAGAAAAAGAAAGGAAATCAGCATTTCCAAACCAAATTCCATGGAGTTATTAGGTTTCATATTACTTCGAAGTTATTTTTAAAGGAAGAAAATTTAATCATGAAATCAGGGTTTAATGAGTTTATTTTATTTATTCACCCAAAAATCTCATTCCAGAAAGGCATTAAAGAAAGCTTACAAGGAACAGAAGTATCACAAAACGACATAAACTAAAATTAAGAAAAAAAAAAGAGTGGGGGTATGAAATGAATCAGAGAATGAGGCGCAAAGGTGAGGTAACATTCTATTAAGACAACTGCATTGTTTTGCATCTTTTCTAACGCACAAGTAGAAGGGAGACCCTAAAGTTATGCTATGTGAAGATTCTAACAGCCAATATAAAAAGGCAAAACTTCCCAGTTAGACAAGTCATAAATATCATAAGGCATATACAAACCAATTGCTCAGAAATGCAGTTATTTCTGAGATCTTGATGAAGACGATATGGTTATATAAGGAATGATGCTCTCAGCAACATCGTACAGTGATTGGAAGATCGTGGGATATTTATTATAATAATCCCCATAATCTGATGGCATCACGATTCTGAATTCAATGTAATCAATTCTATAAGGGTCCGTACAGAACAGTTAACAAGTTCTCTAACGATCTGATGTCCCGGAGTGGTGCAAGTAGCTTGCACACAGCGAGTAACCAAAAGGTTGGGATTCAAATCCACCAGGCGACACCACGAAAGAAAAGGCCCAGTGATCTAATTCTGTAAAGATTACAGCCTAGAAAACCCTATGGGACAGTTCTACTCTGAAATACACGGTGTTGGTATGAGTTGGAATCTACTCAGTGGCACAAGACAACAACAGCAAATAAGATGAGCTTAAAGTGTCAGTTTTGCAATCCTTCTTAAATGTTATTTGATGAATATTGGAGACCAAGAGGTGGAGCACATTATGCCAGTAAGGGTGGGGAAGGCACCCGTTTAGTGCTGAAGCTGAATGAAGACTCGTAGGACAAATCATTTTGTCTTAGGAGACAATGGAGCCTGGGCTTTCTCGAGAAAGCCAAGGAGCCCTTTAAGGCACAGTAACCTGCTCAAAGATAAAGCCAACATTTTATTAAGACAATTGTTTTGAACTTTTTCTAAAGCACAATAGATCATGGAGACCCCCAAAGTTATTTTGCTTACTATGTGACTCCAAAAATGTTAGTCTTGAAAAATTTAAAGCAGATATAGAATAGATAACTGCAGAGTGCAAACAAAGAGAGAAATGTCTCCATACACAAGGGGAATAAAAGGATTTTATTGTGTCTGGATTTGACGTTAATAAATTACATTTAACATTGGTCATTTGGCAGATGGCGGGGGGGATGCTAAGTGAAAATTTTTAATAGAGATAAAGTTTAAAGACATAAAAAAATATGGTGCAAAAATATATTAAAATACTAATAGTGTTAAGATTATGATGTATTAATTTATATTTATACTGTATTTTATTTCTAAAATTTTCTACCATACCCATGAATTAGTATCATGATTAGAAATACAATAAGTATTTAATAACGATAAAAAGGCAAAGAAAAAGAATGTTGTTCCATTGCAAGGTGAATTAAGACTTCTTTCAAAAAAGTTACCAGATGTATAATGCTACAGTTGGCAGTGAGTATGATTTATTGGCCAAAATAATCTGGCCATTTTCAGAAAAAATTCACAAAGTAATAAAGATAAATTGCTTAGAGAGAGATTTTAATGAAACTGAACATACAACAGAAGCATATTTATTACCTTGAATTGCTGATTTAATAGAGGCACATCTGGTAGGAGAACACATATTGTTTAAACTATCGTAGCACTTCTGGTCTTATCTTACTAAACAAATAGTGCAAATTCTAGGTAAAATTAGGGACTGCCTCAGACCATGGGAAATAAGACAGAAAACCTGCCACTTAGCAAAACTCATGCACGGAGACATAATAACACCTCCAGGAAAAACAAAAAACAAACACTTACTAGTGTTCAAGTTAAACTGTTGTTGCTGTTGGGCGCCATTAAGTCATTTTCAATTCATAGTGACTCCACGTGTGACCCCATGTTAGCCTAACCGTTTGTGCCACTAGAGCTCCTTAAACTAGATATGTGTTAACAAAAAAAAAAAACAATGCCATCGAGTCGATTCTGACTCATGGTGACCCCATGTTTTATGACAGAGTAGAACTGCTCTATAGCGTTTTATTGGCTGCAGTCATCACAAAAGCAGTTTGCCAGGCCTTTCTTTTGTGGCACCACTGGGTATGTTTAAACCATCAGCTTGTGGTTAGTAGCCAAGCTCAAATACCCAGGGACCTATATATATGTTTTGGCATGGATAAAATATGAAAATTAATGACCACAATTAAAGTTGTATTTTGCTTAAAAAAAACTTGACAGAATTTTAAATGAAGGAAAGGCAAATAAACTGGTAACTATATAAAGAGCAGACAACTTTGGAATTTCTGCTCTTACGGAATCATCTCTTTGTTCATTCATGCATCCATTCATTACCCAAAAGGTTTTACACAACTCTTATGTGCCAGCCACTGATGATGATGCAGGGGGATATAATGGTGAACCCTATAGTCACCGAACCTAGACCAAAATGGGGGAGCAGACAGTACAATGAGGCGTGAGATGTGCTATGTAGGGAAAGCATCCTCATAGTTTAGAACAGCCCCAAAACAGATTTGGAGAGAGGTCAGGGAGTAAGTAATGTCTCATGTTAGACCTTGTCTACAGCTCAACTGCTAATAGTGCATCATGCAGCCACCATAAGAGAAACCAATCAACGGTGAACAGTCCACACTACATCATCTATTAGGCAGAGGACAGTTGTTCAATTTTGGTTTATTATGAATTAACTGACACTGGAGCCTTAACCTTCTCCATCTTGTTCATTACTATCTCTGGCCCACATTAGCACTCAATAAATATTTGTTGAATGAATAAATGAACTGTTGAGTAAAAAATTGCTTATTTGGGCCTTAATGTTACTTTTCATTGCCTCTGGTTACAAGGTTCACAACATAACGTTCATATGTCTGGGAAAACATGTATGGAAAGAAATAGGAAAGCTATAAAAAAATATTTAAATGAAAGTTACCTTGGAAATTACCTTACAATTTTAAGGCAGTTTGAGTATTATGAAAAAAATGTAATTAAATTGTTTAAATTATTAGAATTATAACTCTTATAGTAAAATCACAGGGAACACCAACCCAGACAGCACTCTATTTTAATTCATTTTGTTGAACATGTCTTATTTTTCAGAAGAAAATGACACTGTAATTACTAGAAACGTTTTCCTGACATTTGTTCAGGTTTTTTCCCCTCTTAAGTGTGATTTCATTTCATTAAAAAAAAAAAATTCTAGCGAAACACATCTCTAAATGTAAAATGATTTCACTTTAAAACATTATTGTTTTAATAAAATCATTGAAATAAATTATTTCTTAAAGCAAAAAATTATCTGTATTAACTATTCTAGAAATTTTTTTTCTATTTTACATAGACTAATTACTCAATCAAAAGTCTACCATTTATTAGCTCATTATTTTTAGGAATACAAAATAAATTTAAGATATGATTATTATTCTCAGTAAATTCACTACCTACCTAGGTAGACACACGAAATGAAACAATTAATATACTAAAATTGATTAAATAATTAGTGAACTACACAAGATAGAAAATAACCAGCAGTAAAATCACATGATACAAATAGTTCAGAAAAAAGACCCTCAGTAAGTGCTAGAGTACTTTAAAATAACGTCACAGAGGTTTTGGACTAAGAAATAACTTGAAGATGAGAAAGAATTTTGACCAGCAGCACAGAAATGAAGAGCCTTATAGCCAGGAGAATATTAAAAGTCAGCACTGTGTTTGAGTGGAAATTTTCTAGGTATTTGTAAACTGTCTATTGTCCCCTCTAGTTACATCTAATCAGAGTAAAAGTTGAAAGAGGTATTTTATGCAAATTTGAATTCTAGAGATACCTATAGCATACGTGTGTGTATCTGTACACATACATATATAGTCATTGTTGCTAGTTGCCTTCGAAATGGCTCCAACTCATGGCCAGCTTATGTGTAACAGAAGACTTTGCCCAGTCCTGGCCACCCTCAGGATGGTTGCTATGTTTGAGTCCATTGTCCTGTCCACTGTCTATCCATCTCACCAAAGGTGTCCCTCGCCTTTGCCAATGCTCTACTTTACCAACTGTTATGTCCTTCTCTAGCAATTGGTCTTTCCTGATGATATGTCCAAAGTAAGTGAGTCAGTCTTCCCACCCTTGCTTCTAAGGGTTATTCTGGTTGTTTTTCTGCTAAGACTGATTTGTTCATTCTTCTAGCAATCCACAGTATATTCATATTCTTTGCCAACACCACAGTTTGAATGCATCAATTCTTCTCCCGCCTTTCTTTTTCGTTATCCAGTTTTCACATGCATATGTGGTGATTGAAAAGACCATGGCCTGAATCAGGTACATCTTAGTCATCCTAGTGATAGCTTTGCTTTTCAGAATTTTAAAGAGGTCTTTTACAGCAGATGCAATATGCCCTCTGATTTCTTGGCTGCTGCTTTCATGGACAATTGATCCCATTTAAATCCCAATTTAAGAATTTTGCTTTCTAAATGAGATTGGACAAGAAACAGCATTTCTTTTTGGAAGTTCTGCTAAGTCACTAGAAGAATATATGGTTGGTAATCAGTGGAAAATCATCAATAAGACACAGAGTACTTGAACGATGTGGTATCTGGCACAGTACTGCATTCCTAGGGAGAATGGAGCCATAGTGAGAACCTGGCAGAAGTCATTGTGACAGGGGCAGTGGGAATTAATGGTCAGGAAGAGAAAGTGGTTGTTGGTTAGGTAGCGTTTGTAAGAGGGATGGTGGTTGTGGGCAATAAATTGTTGATTCAAGTAGAGTGAAATCCTTAACAACTTCAATTTCTTCACTATTTATCATGCTGTTGTTTATTGGTCTAGTTGTGAGGATTTTCATTTCTTTACATTCGTGTGTAATCCATACTGGAGGCTGTGGTCTTTCACCCTCATCAGTAGGTGCTTCAAGTCATCTTCATTTTCCACAAGCAAGTTGTGTCACCTGCATATAGCAGGTTGTTAATGAGTCTTCCTCCAATTCTGATGCCACATTCTTTTCCACGTAGTCTGGCTTCTCATATTATTTGTTCAACATACAGACTGATTAGGTGCAGTAAAAGAATAAAACCCTAATGCACACATTTTCCTATCCTGAAGCATGCAGTATCCACTTGATGTCTATATAAAATATATATAAAAAATTCATACCATAGGAATATATATAATACATATCAGAAGGCTATAATACCCTGATATAGATAGAAAGAGAGGAGAGAGAGAGAGATCAGAGACATATAAAATATCAGAGGGATAATATGTATTAGAGGGACCCAAATCCTGTATATGAACACAGACTGCTCCGAGAACTAAATTCCTAACCCTCAAAGTTTGATTTTCCCAAAAATCTACTTACAGAAAAGGTTGTTTCTCACTCAGATCCATAGATTTATGCAGTTTCTCCCACTGTAGGTTAATTTGAACCCATAATTAAGTGATTTCTCCTCTTGTTTATTGTCATGAGACTGTGTTTTTAGTTCTACAGTTGGTGTCTTTCCGTCAGTAATGCCCAACCACAACGGTG
Source organism: Trichechus manatus latirostris (assembly GCF_000243295.1). Lineage (NCBI taxonomy): Eukaryota > Metazoa > Chordata > Mammalia > Sirenia > Trichechidae > Trichechus > Trichechus manatus. The sequence continues at coordinate 564,227 of NW_004444104.1, forward strand.
GAACCACTGCCTCCACCTTTCCTCTTACAAGTTCTGCCTAACCGACAACCACTTTCTCTTTCTCACCATTAGTTCCCGCTACCCCTTTCAAGATGACTTCTGTCAGGTTCCTATTGTGGCTCCATTGCCCCTGGAAATGAAATGTTGTGTCAGACACTTCTTCATTCAAGTACTCTCTCTCTTGTTGACGATTTTCCACTGATACCAACCATATATTCTGCTGGTGACTTAGCAGAACTTCCAAAAAGAAACGCTGTTTCTTCTTCAATCTCATTTAGAAAGTAAATTCTTAAAAACAATTACTCTTTATTTCACGCTTACTATATGCCAAGCACCAAGCTAGAGGCATACATGAATTCTCTTATTGGATCCTCACAAACTCCATTTAACAGGTGAGGAAAATGGGATGTCAAGAGGTTAGTTTGTTTAAGAATAGAAAGAGGCAGAGTCTCAATTTAATCGCAGGCTTGCCTAATGCCAAAGATCAATAACCAGTGTCCAACCTCTCACCATAAAGTGTTTATTTATTCTGTCAACTCTTATTGACATCAGCTTTCTATCTTTTGTAGACACTTCCTACCCACAGATAATATTTCCCAATTCTAAAGCCAAAAAACCTATTTCCCTCATTTTAAAATCCTTGAGTCTTCATCTTAAAATCCTTGAGTCTTCATCTTAAAATCCTTAAGTCTTCATCTTAAAATCCTTAAGTCTTCTTTCTTCTCTCCATAGCACCTCATTTCTCCACTCTCGTTTATAGCAAACTTCTCCAGAAAACAGACCAAATTCATTGCCTCTCATTCCTCTCCTTTCATTTTCTATTGAAATCATTCTAATTAGGGGTTTACCTCCACCACTCCATTGAATCTGTTATGGCTTCCATGAAGTGAAATTCAGTGGCAAATTCCTGGCCAGCATCTCACTCGACCCTTCAGCCTAAATGTCCCACAGTTGAAGACACCCTCCTTGAGAGACTACATTCACCTGGCTCCTAAGACACCATCATACTCTACTGACTTTCCTTCTGTTTTACTGCCTTCTCTTTCTCAACAGATTTGCCTCTTCCTTGTCATTTCCCCAAAACACTAAATACTGGAGTGACCCATATCTCAGTCTTCCACCTTCTTTCTCTAACTACACTCCATCACTTATTGATCTTATCCAGTTTCATGACTTAAATACTGACTCTCATCTTTGTATCTCCAGTCTGGATCTCTACCCTGAACTCCTGACTCATGTACCTAACAGCTTGCTTGACACTTCAGCCTTAACATCTTAAAAGTGACTCAAATTTAACATGCCTCAAAACAATATCCTCATTCTCCCCCTTAAACTTGCTTTTTAGCAGTCTTTCCAAATTTAGTCCATAGTACCATCACTCACCAAGTTGTTTTAGGAAAAACTTGCAGTTCTCCTTAAAAACCAGTTGCTGTCAAGTTGACTCCCACTCATGGTGACCCCATCTGTGTCAGAGTAGAACTGTGCTCCGTAGGGTTTTCAGTGGCTGATTTTTCAGAGTAGATTACCAGACCTGGTAGATTACCAGGTGCCTCTGGGTAGACATAAACCTCCAACCTTTTGTTAGCAGCCAAGCTCATTAACCTTAACTCCACTGTTTTTCTCTTATCTCATGTCCAATACATCAGCACACTGTGGTGACTCTTGGTGAAATACATCCTTAATTGCTACCTCCTCCACATTGACTTAGTCTCTTGTCCAAGCCACTGCCACTTCCCACCCATTGACTATTGCAATGAACTTCTGTCATGTTGCTCTCAATCTATTCTCCATCCACCCTCAGTAATCTTTTTAAAAGTTAAGCTAGATTATGTTATTCAGCTGCTCAAGATGATTCAATGGTTTCTTATCTCACTCAGAAAAAAAGCCAATGTCTTTTCAGTGGCCTGCAGGACCATCCATGATGTGACTGTACTCCTCTTTCTCTAGCTGCCCTGTTCAAGTAAACTGGCCTCGTTGCTATTCCTAGAACAGGACTGTCATCTCCAGCACTCTCTTTCCTTAGAATGCTCTTTCCCTCCCTCTCACACATTCTTCAGGTCCTTTCTCAGATGCCATTTCCAGTGAGTCCTTCCTGTCTAATTTACAGTCGCAACTCCTGCAACCATCTGCCCTCTACAACCCCCTTTTCTGCTTTGTTTTTCTCCAACATACTTATCACCATCTGTCCCAATATTGACCTAACAGATATTTTACATATTCATCTGTTTATTGTCTGTTTCTAAGCTTCAAGGTGGCCGGGGTTTTTGGGTGTTTTTTTGTTTTTTGTTTTTTTTCAATGCTATTTTCCATCATCTAGGATAAGAACAAATATACTACTATCAAGGTTACAGAAAGTCAGGACTGTTTTCAAGGGTATACTGCTGATAGGAATTATTAACTATCTCTAGAATTTATTTTAGGTTGACCAGTAAGTGACCTCCACTTTTTCCTACTTATTAATAAACTTTTACTTGTTCTTAGACATCTTTCTGGCTGCTGACTTTGCACAGCTACTCAAAATCCATTATTATATCTTGTTCCTTTGCTTCTATACTAGAATATGCTGAAATCAGCACATATGAATTCATAAATTCAGACCTCAAGGGCTTGCCTATGAAAATCCATGGTTTATTGAGGTATTGACATAAACAATGTTACTAAAAACAGAAATTTTAGATGATGGAAGAGAACAGTTATTGAGTGCCTAATACGGACCAGGCACTCTATACATATATAACTTCATTGAATCTTTAAGTCAACCCTATATGTTATTAGTATTACCTGAAATAGATCTATTGATTTGATTGTCTCCTCACACACAAAAGAGCCTATATTATTCCTTCAATTTTAAAGAGTCTCCTTTCCTCTTCTGAGCATGTGAATTTAATTTACAGCCTTTAAGAGTTTTCTATAACAAGAAGTTTATCTTCTCAAGTAAACTAACATTCTCCTGCCTGTACGTGCCTCTGCCTTTTCTCACACATCTACACTTGGAAACAACCTTGATCTCAGAGGCTTTTTATAAGCAGAAGCACAGGAAGGAAGAACAGGTGAACAGTGTGCCCTCATCTAGCAATCTCTGGGGTAGAGGTTTGCAAATGGTGTTCCTCAGGATTCCTCAGAAGTCTGCCACAACTCTCCAGGAGGCAGCATAATATAGTCATTAAGAGTACAGTCTATGAAGACAGATTGCATGGATTCAAACAGGTGGAGTTCATTCAAAAAAAAAAAATAATCAAACTCATTGCCATTGAGTTGATTCTGACTGATAGTGACCCTAAAAGACAGATTAGCACTGCCCCATAGGGTTTCCAAGGCTGTAAAACTTTACAGAAGCAGACTGCCACATCGGTTTCCTGTGGAGCAGCTGGTGGGTTTGAACTGTCGAAATTTCAGCTAGCAGCCAAGTGCTTAACCACTGTGCCACCAGCACTCCTTCCAATGGATTCAAATCCCAGCTCTACCATTCACTAGTTGTAGGTCTTGGGAAAGATACTTAACTTTTCTGTAAAATGGAGATCATGATAATAATAGCACCCATAGAGGTATTGTAAGGTTCTTTTTTTTTTTTAAGAAATTTTTTAACTGATTCTAAAATTAATATGAAACAATTTAGTTATAGAAACCTAGTATATGTAAAGCAGTCTTAAAGCCCAAGCCTGTTGCCATTGAGTTGATTGCGACTCATGGTGACCCTACAGTCTTTAAAAAGAAAAATAAAATTAAAAGACACTTTGATTTCAGACTTATCATAAAGCTGTAGTTATCAAGATCATGGAAGTGATAGGCCAGTTTCTCATAAAAAACTAAACACACGCCTACCCTATGACCCAACAATTCTACTTCTAGGAGCCCTGGTGGTGCAGTGGTTAAGAACTTGGCTGCTAACCAAAAGGTTGGCAGTTTGAATACACCAACTGCTCCTTGGAAACCATGTGAGGCAGTTCTATTCTGTCGTATAGGGTTGCTATAAGCAGGAATCGACCCAATGGCAACAGGTAGGTGGGTAAACCTCTCCAGAAAGAGGTAGGGCAGTTTCTTATAAAAAACTAAACACACACCTACCCTACGACTCAACAATTCTACTCCCAGGTCTTCACCCAAAAGAAATTGAAGTATATGTCTACAAAAAGACTTGCACAAAAGTGTTCATAGCTGCTTTATTCATAATGGCCAAACATGGAAACAGCCAAGAGGACAATGGAAAAACAAATTGAAGAATATTCATACAATTAGTTATTATTCAGTAATAAAAAGGAACAAATTACTAATACACATAGCAACATGATAGAACCTCAGAAACATTATGCTGCATGAAAAAAGCCTTATTCAAAAGAGTAGACATGGACTTCCGGGCAACATGGTGCTCTAGGCAGAAGCACCACGCCGTCCCTTCACAGCCAAGATCAAAAAAACTAAGCAAAACAGAGAAAACAGCAATCCTGAAACCCTAAGCACCAAATGAAGAGATAAAGAACTCAGCCAAGCACCAAATGGAATAAGAAACTGACAGAGAACAGAGAGCGAGGAGACATACATGCAGAGGTCCCCTATCAGCTAACGCAGCATGGTTCCACCATGTTGGACTCCTATCAGAGACCAGTGAACAGCGGGTATGACAAAGCAGGTTCATGGAGCTTCCAGCAGTAGACAGAACAACAGGTAAACAGTGATGTATGCTTTACCACCCCCCAGTCTTGTTCACCCCCACTTGGCCTCTTCTGCTCCCTGCGGCTACAGTCTCTTGGCCAGGAAACACTGGCTGCTTGGATTCCACCTGCCCCCACTGTCTGACTCCCTGAGTGCCATTTGTTTGCTGGTGTTGCTTTTTTCCGCTTCTTTTGAATTCTCCCTTACCTCTCACCAGCTCCCCCTCCTTTCTCTCAAATACCTGGCTCAGTGTGCCATCTTTGCTTCTTCCTGAAAGTCTGTGAAACTTTGCTCGAATGTGAAACTGCTTCCCAGTACATGCTGCCATACTGGTGGGATCCCGGGTCTTTTTTTGTTTGTTTGTTTTGAATTGTTTGTTTGTTTTCTTTTTCTTTTCTCAAATTGGGAACCCCTTCTAGCTGGGCAGTACTGCGTGGCTTGGGAACTAGCCCCTCAGTTTGCACAGACATGCAGAGAGATCCCTGAGAGCATTTCTTTTTTAATGGTTTTTTTTTCCCCCTGTTTTTTGCAGGGTTTTTCTTGTTGGTTTTTTTTTTTTTTTAATTTATTTTGTTTTCTTTTCCCTCTATTTCCCTTTTTGTCATTCTTCATTACTCAGTTTCTCATCTCTCTATACCTTCCTTCTCTTCCCGTCCACTGAATACCTGGTGCTGAGTGACACCTCTACACCTTCTAGCCAGGCTGCATCTCAACGCCAGGGAACAACTTCCGCAGACCTTGTAGCCACAACGGTGGGTTACCTGGGAGCTTTTCTTTTTTTCTTCTTTCTAATTTTCATTTATTCATTTTTTTTTTCTTTTCTTTCTTCTTCCTCTCCTTTTTGGTTTTCTCCATTTCATAGTCTCTCATCTCTCCACTCCAACAGCAAGCTCCCCTAGCACTCTTTTTTGTTTGTTTGTACGTTTTTGGCTCCTGTTCCTGTCTCCCCTCTCTCCTCTCTCCCACACCCATCTTAGCTCCATACATCACAATCACTCCCCTCCATCATGCCAGCATGCACCGTGTGCCTAACATCACACCACCAAGCAGCACAGGCACAGCTTACTGGAACCTGCCCAGCACTGATTACCAGCCTGCCGTGGTGGCTGTAGTAAGTGCCACAAACAACCCATCCCAGCAACTCTTCTTCAGCTAGACCTGCCCTGCTGTACCATATCTGAGCAACTGACCCTGCCAACTGAAGAAGGAAGCAAAAAGTATTGTGCCCACAGATAAGCAAACTACAAAGAACACACAGCCCGCCTGCTCAGACATAGCCAAATAAAACAAAAGAAGGACAAAACAAACAAATCTACAATCAATAAATGAAGAAAATAACTACTGAATGTCCCAAAGACAGCAGACAATATAAAAACTTACACAAAAACAGGACAAGATGGTTCCAGTAGGCATCCAAAATAAAACACCAGATGACTTTCCAGTAGAAGAAAAGGCACTAGAACTACCTGATAGGGAATTCAAATCTCT
>NW_004444104.1:570464-590499 GCF_000243295.1 Trichechus manatus latirostris
ATCTAGCTCAATTGGCATAACACAGTTTATAAAGACAATGTGCTACATTCTGCCTTGGTGAGTAGCATCTGGGGTCTTAAAAGCCTGTGAGAAGCCATGTAAGATACTTCCCTGGTCTCACCCCTTTGGGAGCAAGGGAGAATGAAGAGAACAGGACACAAGGAAAAGATTAGTCCAAAGGACTAATGGACCACAGCTACCAAGGCCTCCACCAGACTAAGCCCAGTACAGCTAGATGGTGCCCAGCTACCACCACTGACTGCTCTGACCAGGATCACAACACAGTCTTCTGGATAGAGCTGGAAAAGGATGTAGAAGGAAATCCTAATGCACAAAAAACGACCAGATTTACTGGCCTGACAGAGACTGGAGAAACCCCGAGAGTATGGCCCCCAGACATCCTTTTAGCTCAGTGGTGAAGTTACTCCCCAGGTTCACCATTGAGCTGGGGATTGGACAGCCCCATATAACAAAATGGGACTAAGGAGGCACAGCAGTCCAGGGACAAGCACTAGAAGGCAGGAAGGGACAGGAAAGCTAGTGATAGGGAACCCAAGGTTGAGTAAGGACAGTGTTGACATGTAGTGGGGTTCTTAACCATTGTCACCGGGCAACATGTGTACTAATTTTTTAATGAGAAACTATTTTGTTCTGCAAACCTTCATCTAAAGTGAGGATAGCAGCATAACTGGAAGAACGTAATCAATGTCACTGAATTATACATGTAGAAAATTTTGAAATGGTGTATCTTTGGCTATGCATATTTTCTCCAAAAAAAAAAGGTCCTCCAAGGCCTAGAAGGGAGCTTGTTGACATGTCGTGGGGTTGTTAACCAATGTCATAAAATAATATGTGTACTAACTGTTTAATGAGAAAATATTTGTTCTGTAAACCTTCACCTAAAGTATAACTAAAAAAAAATTAGCAATTAAAAAAAAGAGTAGATATCATACGACTACATTCACATGAAATTCTAAAACAGGCAAAATGAATCTATAATAAAGAATCAGGACTGCGGTGTCCTGTTGGGGTAGGGGCATGAGAGAGCTTTCTGGGGTGATAGTAACATTCCGTATCTGGAAAGGGGTTTGAATTACTCAAGTACATGCACTTTTTGCAACTTGTGGACTGCTGTACTTCAGACCAAGCCATCCCCTACCATTTCAAAGTGATCAATTTGGATATAGACAGAAATGGCTTCACTTTCCCTAGGAAAATCATCTTCCTGAGCCTGGTTTTTTCTTGTTCGGGAAATCTCTCTAAGTAGGGAAACATGGATGTAGGGAGCTGTGTACTGACTGCCACAAGGAGTCCATGCAGAATAGGAAGAGCACAGCTTTGAAATGAAACAGATCTGAACTCTGCAACCTCGTAATTGTGGAACATTGAGACAAACTGAAGAAGATAAACCTTGCTGAAACTCATTATGCTTATGCAAAACTCGGGATAATAATGCTAAATATGAGCATTTCCTGTGAGTATTAGTAGAAGTTTATGTTACTTTTTTTCAGTCTTTTTTTCACAGCTGTAATAACTCTTTGAGGCTTCTGTTTTTATCGGGGGCTTAAGTCCAGCCTCAATTTGGTATAGGACTAGCACTGTGACTTCATTCCTATGATGGAATTGAAACCCCTGCCCCAGCTTGTTGGGTCTAGTTCCAGAAATGATAACCCATGGACTGCTGTACAGCATTTATATGTGTTTACAGTGGAGAAAGTATTAGGGGAAGTTATTCTTCATCACTACCATTTATATCATATACCTAGATATAAATCTAAAAGTAATAAGCAAGACCTATACACAGAAGCCAACATTAGTTTGTCACACTGTAGTGACTTGTGTTGTTCTGATGTTGGAAGCTATGCCAATGGTATTTCAAACACCAGCAGTGTCACCCATGATGGGCAGATTTCAGACTAAGACAGATTAGGAAGAAAGGTTTGGTGATCTACTTCCAAACATTAGCCAGTAGAAACTTTAGGGGCCACAACAGTATATTGTCTGATATACTGCTAGAAGATGAGCCCCTTAAGTTGGAAAGCACTCAAAATACAATGTGGCCACAACAATGGATTCAAGCATGCCAACGATAGTGAAGATGGCACAGGAACAGGCAATATTTCATTCTGTTCTCCATAGGGTTGCCATGAGTCAGAGCCGGTTCAACGGCAACTAACAGCAACATACACAGAAGAGTATAAAACACACTGAGATAAATTAAAGAAGATAAATAATGGAGAGATTTTCTGTGCTTATTAACTGGAAGACAATATTTAAGAATTTATTCCCAAACTGAAATATAAACATAATTCTATTCTAATCAAAATCTCATCGTGTGTGTGTGTGTGTGTATGTGTATGTGTGTACAAACGGAAATGCAAAAGCCAAGAGTAGACAAGACAATCTCAAAAAGAACAAAATTAGCAGAGGACTTATACTTCTGGATAGCAAGAGTTATGATTGAGTTATGGTAATTAAGCCAAATGAAATAGAATTAGACCAATGGTATAGAATAGAGAGCCCAGAAACAGACTTATGCCTTTACAGTCAGTTGATCTATGACAAAGGTGACAGTGCCTTATAGTGGAGGCAAGGATATTCTTTGTAATTAGTGGAGCTGAATTAATTAGATATTCATATGAAAAAATGTAACTTATTACATACCACATACCATACATAAAAATCAGTCACAAATGGAACATAGGACTAAATATGAAAGTTAAACAATAAAGCTCAAAAAAATATCACAGGGGGTTATCTTCATGATTCTGGGGTAGGCAAAATTTTCTTATTTAGCCCAAAAATACATCGACCATAAAAGAAATTTAGTTCCTTAAAATTTGGAACTTTTGTTCATCAAATTTCATTAAGAGGCTGAAAAAGCAGAAATTATTTGCAAAACATAATATCTCTCAAAGGAATCATATCCAAAATACACTATATACAGATATCCTAAAAATTAATTTTAAAAGAGATATAACTCAATTTACTCATGAGAAAACTAACCCCTTTTGCAGATGACATGATCCTATATGTAAAAGGCCTCAAAGAATACACTAGAAGGCAACTAAAGCTAGTAAATGAACTCAGCAAAGTGGTAAGATACAAAGTCAACACACAAAAATCACTAGGATTTTTATAAATCAGCAATGAGCAATCTGAAAAGGATATTAAGGAACCAATTTCATTCACAAAAGCGTCTAAAAGAATAAAATACCTAGAAATTAATTTAACCAGACAGGTGAAAGACTTGTACACTGAAAACTATAAAACATTACTGAAAGAAATGAAAGATGATCTAAATAAATGGAAGGACATTCTGTACTCATGGATCAAAAAGCTTAATATTGTCAAGCTGTCAATATTACCTAAAGCAATCTATAGCCTCAATGCAATACCCATCAAAATTACAATAGCCTTCTTTGAAGAAATAGAAAATCCCATCCTCAAATTTATATGGAACTGCAAAGGGCCTCCAGTAGTCAGAGCAAACTGCAAAAAGAAGAACAGAGCAGAAGGACTCACACTTTCTAATTTCAGAACACTATAAAGCTACCGTAATCAAAACAGCCTGATACTGGTATAATGACAGACATACAGATCAATGGAATAGCATTGAGAATCCAGAGAAAAGTGCACACATTTATGGTCAATTAATCTTTGACAATGGTACTAAGTCTAGCCAAGGGGGAAAGAATAGTCTCTTTAATTAATGGTGCTGGGACAACTGGATTTCTACTTGCAAAAGAATGAAGTTAGATCATACCTCACACTATATACAAAAACTAACTCAAAATGGATCAAAGTCCTAAATGTATGACCTAAAATTGTAAAACTCTTAGAAGAAAACATAGGAATAATGCTTTAGATATGACACCAAAAGAACAAGCAACAAAGACAAAATAGATAAATGGATCTCATCAAAATTAAAAACTTCTGTACATCGAAGGACTTTAACAACAAAGTAAAGAGAAAACCTACCAGATGGGAGAAAATTTGGGAGGAATCATATATCAAATGAGCATTTAGTATTCAGAATATATAAAGAACTCCTAAACTTAACAGAAAGACAAACAGTATTTTTCTATATATACACAGATTTTAAGAATATTTTTTAATAAAATTTAATTTTCATATTATTTTAAAAATTAAATATTCAGTAAGACATACCACTCAAGAAAAATTAAAATATTAAATTAAAAAAAATTTTGTAGCTATTTTGCAAAGAAAGCAAAAAAAGGCTCAGTATCTGCACATTTAGATTTATAAGTTTAATGAAAATTTAAATTTTTCTCTTAAAGGATGAAAGTTACAAGAGAAAATAAGTCACTGTGAAGGACTAATCAGCAGTAAAAACAAACAAATGCAAACACAAAAATGTAACATTAGTATCAACTTCAGACATGAAATAATAAAATATTCTAAAAGAGCATATCAAAGATATTAACAAGTATTAAGTGGGTAAAAATATAGACTATAATTCATACAGAAAACTCTATTAAAAGAATAGGAAAAATTGAAACAGAGCAAAATAAGATTTAAGATAAAGAGAAATTGTCATTCAAGTGAAAAAAATATCAGTAGACAATTTAAATAACAGAATAGAGACAAAGAGATAAGTTGTAATTCCAGAAGATGAAATGAAAAGAATGGGGGAGAGACAACATTTGAAATAAAATGAATGGCTGAGGTTTTTCCAGAACTGGTAATGAAAATTTTGCAAGATAATGGGTCCCAAGCAATATAAATAAAAATAAATCTACACCATTAGATGTTATATTACAAAATGCACAATGCTAAAGACAAAAGCAAAGTTTAAAAAGCAAAAAGAGAAGAAAACATAAAGGAGTTACAATTTACTATCTCATTCCTCATCAACAGTAGAAGACAGAAAAAAAGAGAATAATATTTTCAAAGTGCTGGTGGAAAGCAAGAGTCAACTCAGCACCATTAAACTCAATAGTGAAGGCCAAGTAAAGGGATTTTCAGACAAATCTAATACAGACAGAATTTACCATTCACAGAACTTCCTGGAGAGGACTACCATAGGATGTTCTTCAGCAAACAGTGAATGAAACCCAAATGAAGGGTTTGGGATGCAGAGAAAATGATAGATTTGTTTGTGAATTCAAATAACTGCTGACTATCAATAACAACTTTTAAGGATATTAAAAAAAAAAAAAGACAAAAGAGGAAGGAGAATAATAGAGAACAAGATATTGGCACAAGAGATCTTAACCTAAAACACTTTAGGGTCCCTGTTTTCCTATTTTGTTCCAAAGGAGAGTAGAGATTTTGAACTGCTTTAAACTAAAAAAAAAACTGTTCCCATTCAGTCAATTCTGACTCATAGTGACCCTATGGAAACCGTGGTGGCATAGTGGTTAAGTGCTATGGCTGTTAACCAACAGGTGAACAGTTTGAATCCATCAGGTCCTCCTTGGAAACACTATGGGGAAGTTCTACTCTGTTCTATAGGGTCGCTGTGAGTCAGAATTGACTTGATGACAATGGGTTAGTGACCCTATAGGACAGAGTAGAACTGTGCCATAGTGTTTCCAAGGCTGTAATCTCAGAATCGACTCTATGGCAATGAGTTTGGTTTGTTTTTTTTTGGTAATCTTTATGGAAGCAGATTGCCACATCTTTCTCCTACAGAGTGGCTAGTGGGTTCAAAATGCCCACCTTTTGGTTAGCAGCTTAGCAACACTGTTAAGTATGCATTTATGCATTTTAGAAATTAAAACGTAATTACTAAAATAAGAAAAACTGATATACATGAATGAAATGTGATTTTTCAACAGAAAACAAGAAAGAAATAAAGATTCAAAGAAAAATCAGTGTAAATGGAAGACACGAAATAAGTTAGGAAAATAAATCAAAATATATTAACAATCAAAATGAATAGCATACAGTCAACCTGCCATTAAAAGTCAAAGTTTGTGCTTGTTCGTTTGTTTTAATCTAGTTAATGATGTTTACAAAAAAACAACCGAAAATATAGCATGAGTGGTAAAAATTGAAACTATTTAACAAGCAAATACCAACATAAAAAAAATTGTATCAATATTAATTTCAAATAAAAATAATTCAAGGCACAAAATGTTACTAGCTGTAAAAAGATTAATAACTTAATAAGGAAAATTTCACCTAAAAGATACAACAATCTTTATCCTACCTAAACCTACTGTCATGGACTGAATTGTGTCCCCAAAAAATATGTCTATTTGGCTAGGTCATGATTCCCAGTATTGTATGAGTGTCTACCATTTTATCATCTGATGTGATTTCCCTATGTGTTGTAAATGCTATCACAATGATGTAATAAGATGGATTAGCGGCAGTTATATTGATGAGATCTACAAGAATAGATAGTGTCTTAAGCCAATCTCTTCTGGTATATAAAAGACAGAAGCGAGCAGAGAGATATGGGGACCTCGTACCACCAAGAAAGCAGCACTGAGAGCGGAGTGCATTCTTTGGACCTGAGGTTCCTGCACTGAGATGCTCCCAGACCAAGGTAAGACTAATGACAAGGAGTTTCTTCTGGAGCCGACAGAGAGAGAAGGCCTTCCTCTGGAACTGGCACCCTGAATTTGGAGTTGTAGCCTACTAGACTGTGAGAGAATAAATTCATCTTTGTGAAAGCCATCCACTTGTGGTATTTCTGTTATAGCAGCACTAAATGACTAAGACACCTACCAAGAAAAAAAAATGATGTAATGCAATTTAATACAACTTTGTTGGAAATGGATTTAATGAACAGTAATGACACTAATAAGGATATAGTTTTAAACAATGGAATTATAATTTTAACATAATAGCCTTATATAGTGAGCCTTGACCTCAACATTTTCAAGCAAACATGGAACACGTACAAAAGTTGACCAAGGACTACACCACAAAAGAAGTCTCTACAAATATTATAGAATTTATTATGCAGACCCCTGTGTCTGACCAAATGCAATAAAATTAAAATTCCAATGACTAAAATCTCATAAAATATAACAAGTGTAGGAAATTACAGTACTCTTGCAAATAATTCATAATATACTTCCAAATAATTAATGAGTCCTTGAAGAAATTATAATTGAAATGGAAAATTATCAGGACCTGAATGACCACAATCAAAATAAATAAGTAAGCCATATATATCAAATCCTAGGCAATGGTAGTAAACTGCAATTAAGTACACGTTTTTAAAAAGGAAAATTTAAAAATTAATGAACTAGCTGATCAACTCAAGAAATTGTTACAGAGAAAAATGAAGAAAACTTAAGAAAAATAGAAAGAATTCAGTGATAACACGGCTCCTGGATCCAAATAATTCTTAAATGTTTAACCCGAGCAGAAGGTGCACCACATGGAAAGAATACTTTCTTACACCTCAGTTCCTAACCTTGATTGCAAAATTATGATCACTAATGAGTCAGGGCTTATGGGTTTGAGCAGAAAGGGCTGAAGCATTTAGCAAAATATTTACTAATTTCACATAAGCCTCTAATGGATTCTCACGTGACAATCTTCTTTTTCTCCTCTCCCTGATCAATTTTAGTTTATTCTTCAAGATTCATTTCAAAAAGCAAATCCTCCATTAATATATAATTTCTTAGAGTTAGATATCACTTCCTGGGTTCTATCATGATTTTTAACCTAGTTACAGTGTATTACATTGGCTTGTTTATAATTGGCACCCACTTCCATTTGACTATGACCAAATGATGATCTCATGTTCCAGGTAACTTCCAAGTTAGGTAAAAAAAGAAAGATTTTCTAATTTCAGCCTTCCTACCAACCTCATAATCCAATTAAATAGAGAATTATACAGCAGGCACTTTAAAAAGCAAAGCAGGGACCAAATGGGCAGCTCCTGTCCAAAAGTAGGATGAGAAGGCAGGAAGGGACAGGAGCTGGTCGAATGGACACAGGGAACCCAGGGTGGAAATGAGGAGTGTGCTGTCACATTGTGGGCATTGTAACTAATGTCACAAAACAATATGTATATAAATTTTTGTATGAGAAATTAACTTGAGCTGTAAATTTTCACCTAAAACACAATTAAAAAAAAAAAGCAAAGCAAACTCAATTTATTAAGTGTGTGATGGTTAAGATTGTGTGTCAGCTTGGCTGGGCCATGATTCTCAGTGTTTTAATGTAATCACTCCCACGATTGAATATACTGTGAGTAGCCAGTCAGATGAAAGGGAGTCTCCTTGGGAGTGTGGCCCGTATCTGTATATAAGCAGACATTCTGGCTTTTTGCTCTCTCTGGATCCTGCAGCTGTTTCCTGTCGTCTCGTCTCCCATTCTTGGGACTTGAGCTGTCAGCTTATCTGCCGAACCTGGGATATGTCGGTCTGCACAGCCTGTGAGTGGGAGCCTTGTTCTCCGACCTGCCGATCTTGTGCTTGCCAGCTTCTGTGGCTGTGTGACTTGGGAGAGGCCTCTACCCTGATCCATGGACTTGGGACGTTCTAGCCTCTACAACTGCATGAGTTGTTTCCTTGATATAATCTCTCTCTCTATATATATATATATTTATACACTTTACTGGTTCTAGAGAATGCAGCCAAAGACAAAGTGGAATGGACAAAATGGAGAAAGAAGTGGAACAAGCCACTACATCCCCAGGTTTTGAGTGGTATGCCACAGATGTCTAACGTGGTCATGATGACTCCTTTAGGGCCATGAGTTGACCGCTGCTAGTGCCTTGTCTAATTATTTTTAGTAAGAGGAAAGTCATGGAGTTCAAGTCAGATCTCAAACCATTATGGGTACAAATTGCTTCTTCTTACCTAACAAGACCAAGTTGAGTAACACCACAGTGGTTCCAGGACCATATCCCAATAACCAGCACTGAATCATCTCTCATTCACTGCACACTTCAAACCTTATATATTCATTCAATAACTAAATCTAACAATTCTCAATATGCTCCTTAATTTTTAAACAATGTATGAAATTCTAAAAATATTCTTTAATAAGTTCCTCATAAAATCTGATACCACATCTCATTTCCTTGTGCTCCAAAGCAAACTGTTAAAATCAGCTTTCAGAAATTCCCTGTGAAGAAGGTCTTTCTCTTTTTCCTCTACTGGCTAGTACATTTTCTGACATGTAACTGGTACTATTTGACTATTTGATTAATTTAATTGAGATATAAAATCAAGGTTAAAATGCTAATAAAAGCACATGACAGACATTTTTAAAATCTTCAACTAAAGTTGAAGCCAATGAAGTAAAAGGGAAAACTATATCAACCAATTTTCTTCCATCTAAAAGGTCCTAATTGTTCTATTACAGGTATTCTAAAACATTTGAAATTATTTTCTTTAAAACCAACAAAGAGCACAAACAGTAAAAATTTTAAAACAGAAATCACAAATTTGAGGAAATTTAGAGTTTCTTTCAACATTAAAGTTAGTGAATCTTTTAGACTGTTCTTTCCATCTAAAATTATGGTGTTTTTTTTTTTTTGAAAACTATCTGTGACTATTCATGGTGAACAAATTTTAGGTTCACTGACTTTACACATTTCATACCACAGCAAGTCACAGCTGGAAACCCTATAGACACAAAACTTGTGATTTCTAATTCAAGACCTTTTATGTTATGAATTTACAGACATATAAGCATGTAATAGATGTTTTTATATACAAAGCTGGCAATAGTAAGAGTGGCACCTATTTGTTTTCCACAATGTTTAGAGGCCATTTCTGAGTGACAGCATTTAATAAAGTTTTTATACATTCGAAAAACATTTGAGTCTCTTATATGCGTGTACCAAGGGGGTAAGCCACCTGACCTCCTAAATCCCTCTCACGGTCCAGAGATTGCAAAGACTAACACGTCTTTCAGAGTTGACTGTCAGAACACAAGAATAGCTGAGAGAAAATCACAGTGCCTATGAAATTCCTTTAATTGAGGCATCTTTTTTAAAACTCTTGCAGAGCCCTGGTGGTTCAGTGGTTAAGAGCTCGGTTGCTAACCAAAACGTCGGCAGTTTGAATCCACCAGCTGCTCCTTGGAAACCCTATGGGGCAGTTCTTCTCTGTCCTATGGAGTCACTATGAGTCAGAATTGACTTGAAGGCAATGGGTTTTTATGAAAGGCAAGGACCCTGTCCAAACAAATGCACATATCACAAAATTTTGTATAAACTTTCAGGAACATCAGAGAATATTGAAGTTCAGTCTTTAGAACCCAGATTAAGAATTCCCACCCTAGTTCAATCCTCTCATTGGGAACCAAATCCCAGAGAGGTACAGCACTCAACACTGTAGAGGCAGAACTGGACAGAAACCCAAGCCTAAGTCTATGCTCAGTGCTTTTTCCTGTGCTACACTCAAACTTGAAAGAGGTGACTAGAAACTTGAAACATAATTATGATTACAACTCAAAGTGACTATTAGAGGTGGGATGAACTTTAAACAGGATAGAAATAATAGCATAATCCAGTTAAACCAGTTGCTGTTGAGTTCACCTCATGGCAACCCTTGTGCATCAGAGTAGAACTGTGCTCCATAGAGTTTTCAGTGGCTGATTTTTCTGAAGTAGATCGCCAGGCCTGTCTTCTAACACAACACTGAGTAAACTTGAACCTTCAACCTTCCCATTAGCAGCCTAGCATTTTAAACACTTGCACCACCCAGGGACTCCAACAGAATAATAACTATAGCATAATGTATTTAGTAGTGGAAAATAACCAAAACTAATTATTGAAGTGATAGCCTAAGCACAAGTAGTAAATCTCATAAACTGAGCATGGGTCATGAATATAAGGTGGTTGTTGGAAGGGAGAAAGAGAACTAGAAGGAGAAAGGAGAAGGAAAGGGATAGGAGGAGAAAGGAGGAGAGGAAGAGAAAACAAGAGAACAGAAGATGCATTCTCTAACGCAAAAACAAATATTAGACTAAAAGTGATCCTTCTGCTAAGGTTAACACTGCTTATTCCATACAATAAATAAAAATGAAGATGGTACAGAAGGCTTTCATTAAGGTAATTATGAAAGGAACTAATGTTAATTTTGTTTTAATTCTCAATAAGACAGATTGAATTAAGATAAAAGCATTTGCTCACAGGCTGGAGCAAATTTTTCAGAAGAAAATGGCTTTCTGCACGACAGAAAGACGTATTTGGAGCTCTGAGGAGATGGGGAATTTGGGAGGGAAGGACAGAGATGGAACAAAAGAAAAAGTCCTGTGGTGCCAAGGAGGTGGCAGAAGGACGATGCTTAACAAAGTCATCTCTTCCCCACATCCCCAAATCTTGACTTATTTCTAAAACTCACAGAATGTTTGACATACGTGGTTACTTTATGGAAACCATAAAAGGGGCAAAATTTTTCCTTTAGGGTAGTGTAGGGGGTAAAAAAAACTGTAGGTTATAAGAAAACCTTTTCTGGCAATATGAAGTATTTCCAAAGTAGATTACAGAAGTTTCAAGACTAAATTAGTTATCCAAGAGATTGAAATAATTTAAGTACAAAACTAGCTGAAGTTATGCAAATCTACTTAATATCTTCCCTAGGTGTCTTTTAACCTATGATTTTTATGATTCTATGATTTGCTTTCTCCCATTAGCCTTCATGTTTTGAAATATGCACCATCATAAACAAGGATTTCAGGTACTGAATTTAAATATATCTGCGAAGTTCACTCATGCACATGGATTTCATTAAACTCAGTGATGCAAATAAAATCTGTTGTTATGAAAGGGACCTTTGACAGGTCATAATTACATAAAAATAAATGCATCAGTTAAAGAGTACAACAAAATTAAGATGTCAACATTGATGGATATCATAACTAAAGTTCTCAAGAAGCACTTTAAAACTCAGTAACTTTTACTGTTTTGCATAGTTATTATATTAAAAAGGTAATTATCAATTGTGCAGAAACTTGATAGTAATTATTTAATTCTTAAAACATCATGAAAGTTAATTTTTAGAACTGATAGACTAAAATATATTTTATCAAAGTGGGCTTAGCTAATTAAACCATGAAAGACTAAGATGGCAATTACAATGAGAATTCAATTTGATTCAAAAGCTGGACTAACTTGATAAGTACATGATTGGCTCTAACATGTATAATTAAGGATTACAATATTAAAACCAAAAGTACTACTCTAAGAAGTTCACCCAAAAGGTGGAAATTGATATCTTCTTGCCAGCTTTTTAAACGTACAATCAAGTTTGGGGCAGAAAAACTTACAGGAAAAGAACTTGAGGTTTTTAATGCAGTAACTCAACTCCTATCACCAAAGACGGAGTTCCTGGGTGGTGCAAACAGTTGAGAACTAGACTACTAAAAGAAAGATTGGTAATTCAAACCCACCCAGAGGCACCTCAGAAGGAAGGCCTGGTGATCTCCTTCTGAAAGGTCACAGACTTGAAAACCCTGTGTATGGAGCAGTTCTACTCTGCACACATGGAAACATCATGAGTTGGAATAGACCCATTGGCAACTGGTTTTTGTTTGTTTGTTTGCTTGTTGTCACTGAAGAATAATGTAGGAAAATTGAAGCAATGCTTGAGGTTGATTTAAACCATCTTCTAACTTGAGACTGTCTGTTTACACTGAGCTCAGATTATGAAATGAAAAATCCTCCACTTTGAAACTAAAGTCCCAATTCAGGGTCAATAGTCCCTAGTGTGCCTTCTTGGCTACTCAGCTCATGCCATTGCTGCTTCCCAAGACTGGTGCCCTTTTCTCACATCTGCAGTGTTCCTGTTTACAAGACCCCATTCCACTCCTCTTTGGCTAATATATGTTCATCCCTGTTCATAAACTGTCAGGGGGGCTGATTGGAGGAAAACTGATTTCTAATGTATGAATAATTCTATCAAAATCCAGCATAGAGCTACAGCTTCCCTACAGCTGCATCTCAGACTTTCACAGCCTCACAAACAGCCTGATGAGATCTGAACTTAAATGAAAACTCTGCGGAAAACAATGACATGAAAAACAACTCATTTTCAGAGGATGAAATTTGCTGAGGATAAGTAACAAATGACTCATGTAATAGTGCTATTTTTTTATTCACAGAAAGTAATACCCACTATCTATAAGATAATTCCAAATAAGTAGGCCTAACAAGCATAAGATTTTATAAACATCAATTTATTGTATATTTTCTATTAATATTTCCAAAAAACTGATCAGGATTAGATTAGATTGGATTGGATTATATCTGCATAGTTTTCAAATTTCATTATTTAATCTTCAATGACATTAGCACAATTATCTTCATTAGAAGCCATTAATTAGAGTTCTTTTTGTTGTTATTGCTATGAATCTCCATTTATATGATATTTATTGAGTGGCTTGAAGAATAAGTAGGATTTTCCCAGAGCATAGATAATAGTGAAGAACACTCCCAGCAGTGGTAGCAGCAGGATTCTTTTAGGTAAATATTGGTAACCTACAACAGGGGTAGGTGAGTGTTCTGTGCTTCACTTAAAAGCAAGTCTCAGTTCAAAATTTGCCACATATATAAACATGTATTAAGTCTTATACTAGTGGTGTAGATTACATGAAGTCAAGCTTGCTGTCCTATTCTGTGCACCAGAGCACCCTTTATAAAAGGCTCATTCAAGGCAAGTGTGATGATACTTAATTGTAGAATTTTGCTAAGAATTTTGCTAAACATATTATCAGAGTCAGGCCCCAAGTATCTTTCAAATTGATGGTTGAATATGGGACTGTTTAGAAATCCAACCTAAATCTCCATTTCTAGACTTAGTTTACTCTCAATATTTTTCTGGTCCATTTATGCAATTATGAAAGTGCCTCTAAAGTGTTTCCAACCAACGCACATATCTTGATCGTAAATTTCACCAGTTTAAACAACTTAGAAGATTGATTTTGCTTATTTAAAAGCCACAGTTTTCACCAATAGAAATCCATTTCTAGCATCCATTATGCTAACATACTGAACGAATATAAACGTAGCTGACGCTCTTGTGACAGCTATTTCTGGATTGTAGTGCTTCAGGGGAGAAAGGGAACACAGTAAACGGGACAGGGATAGAAGCTAGACTTTCTAAATATACCATGGTTTATAGATTTGACAATGGGATCTTGAAACTTCTGTACATAGTTAGTAAAAAGAAGATAATCTGCCAAGAAATTTTAAGTTGTTTTCCGTTACAATGTTGTTAGTAAAGCTATTGGCATCGATATCCTGAAACTGACCTTAGCCCATATGACCCAACAATTACACTCCTAGCTATATACACAACAGAAATGCTTATAAAGGTGAACCAAAGGACATATACAGGATTATTCATTTAGTTAAAAACTGAAAACAGTGAAAATGTCCATCAACAGTGGAACCAATGCACTGTGTTCTATCTATTCAATGCAACAAACAACAACAGAAACAAACTACAGCTATATGCAACAATACAAATGAAGTTCATGAATATAATATTACGCAAAAGAAGCCAGACACAAATCCATAAATCTCCTATGTCTGTCTGTGTATCTATCTATCTATCTATCTATCTACATACCTACTTGTTGTGAGATTTCAGTTATTTAAAGTTCAAAAACAGTTCAATAACAAATTAAGAGATTGAATCGGTAACCAAAAACCTCCTAACAAACAAAAGTCGCAGACCAAATGGCTTCACTGGGAAATTCCATCAAACATTTATAGAACAATTGACACCAGTTTAACCAGGGAGGTGAAAAATTTGTACACTGAAAACTGTAAGACATTTCTGAAAGAAATTAAAGAAGACCTTAACAAATGGAAAGACATTCTATGTTCATGGATTGGAAAACTTAATATCATTAAGATGTTAACACTACCCAAAGTTATCTATAGATTCAATGCAATCTCTATCAATAGTTCCAACAGTCTTCTTTGCAGAAATGCAAAAGCTATTCCTCAAATTCAAATGGAATTGCAAAGGGTCCCAAAGAGCCAAAACAATCTTGAAAAAGAAGAACAAGGTGGGAAGACTCACATTTCCAATTTAAAAACATACTATAAAGCTTGGGCATTGGTGGTTCAGTGGTAGTATTCTCTCCTTCCATGCGGGAGACCGGGGTTGATTCCTAGCCAATGCACCTGATGTGTAGCCACCACCCATCCAGCAGTTGAGGATTAAGAGTTGCTATGATGCTCAGTAGGTTCCAGTAAACTTCCAGACTAAGAAAGGCTAACAAGAAAAGCTTTCCAGTCTTTCCACGAGAGAAGATAAGACAAATTTTGTTAAATTATACTTCTCCCTTTCTTGATCTATTTTTTAACAATTTTTCTTTGTTCCTTTTATATTTTTGGCAATTTAGGATTTGGGGAGTTAGATAGACAATTTTATTCATTATAAAAATATTTTTTCCATCAACATAAAGAACAAAGCAGTTTCTGTAGGGTCCCCATGAGAAATACAGAGTTTTATATTATTCTCTTCACTATTCCTTCCCAATGTCTAATATTTTTCTTAAATATTCAAGAATATTTCTAAAGACAATACATGGACATATAATTTTTTAGTCTCCACATGTTTGAAAATATTTCTTTTGCCTTCTGACATATGTAGTATACTGTTGTTGTTGTTGATAATTACCTACAAGACAACTCAGACTCATGACGACCCCATGAACAACAGAACAAAATGTTGCCCAGTCCTGAGCCATCTTCCTGATAGTAGGTATGTTTGAGTTCATTGTTGCAGTTATTGTGTCAATCCATTTCATTGAGGGTTTCCCAATTTTTGCTGACCCTCCACTTTACCGACCATGATGTCCTATTTTATTCTAGTGCTTGGTCTTTCCTGATGGCTGTCCAAAGTAAGAGAGACAAAGTCTTGCCATCTTCACTTCTAAGGCGCATTCTGGTTGTATTTCTTCTAAGACTAATGCATCCATTCTTCTAGAAGTCCATGGTTTATTCAATATTCTTCACCAACACCACAGTTCAAATGCATCAATTCTTTTGTCTTTGTTTTTCATTGTACAGATTTCCCATGCGTATGAGGCAATTGAAAAGACCATGGCTTGAGTCAGGAGCACCTAAGTCATCGAAGTAACATCTTTGCTTTTTAGAACTTTAAAGAAGTCTTTTGTAGCAGATTTGTCCAATGCAATACGTTGTTTAATTTTTTGACTGCTGCTTACAGGGACAGTGATTGTTGATCCAAGTATGAAATTGTTGATAACTTCAATTTCTTCTCCATCTATTATGATGTTGTTTTGTGGTCTAGTTGTGAGAATTTTTGTTTTCTTCACATTCAGGTGTAATCCACTCTGAAGTTTATAGTCTTTGAACTTCATAAACCTGTACATCTAATATTTAGTCTTACTAAAAATAGTCTAAAGCTAATCTGATTCTATTTCCTTACTAATTACCATTTATTTTCCTTTCTAGGTATTGTCAGAAATTTCTCTGTATTTTTGAATTGATTTTCAATTATAAACTCTTTAAGTCTGCTTAAAAATGGGTGAAACTTTTAAGGTAAATATTCATGTCTTTATTTCCAAAGAAATTCAATCATTTTTTCTAATGCTCCATCTCCTCAGTTCTATTTTCTCTTTTTCTTTCTGGAACTCCTATTATGTACTTACTGCATCTTCTAAATCTATCCTCTAGACAGTTTACCATTTCTCTCCTAATTTCCATCTCCTTTCTTTTACCTCTTTGTTATGAGAGAAATTATCCTCTTCAGTCTTACCTAGATCTTTTTTTTTTTTTCTTTTTATCTAAAGTGCTGGCAATACATGAACTCCTGACTTACTCAAAGACTTTAAGTCTTTCTTCAGGTCTGTTAAATTTTAATTCCATCTGTCAGATATAATTGAGACTCACTAGTTCTCAATGCTCCTTAGAAGCAAGGATGGCAAGACTACGTTTCACATACTTTGGACATGTTTTCAGGAGGGATAAGTCCCTGGAAAAGGACATCATGCTTGGTGAAGTACAGGGTCAGAGAAAAAGAGGAAGACACTCAACAAGACGGATTGACACGGTGGCTGCAACAATGGACTCAAGCATAAAAATGATTGTGAGGATGGCACAAGACCAGGCAGTGTTTTGTTCTGTTGTACATAGGGTCGGTATGAGCCGGAACCGACTCAATGGCTCCTATCAACAACAACAACAGTTCTCAAAGCAATCCTCCTATTAGATGATGCAAACATAAATTTTAATGACTTTTTCTACCAAATAATTAAAGGACAAAAAAAAAAAAGAATATAGTTTTAAAAGTGAAAGCAACAAATAGAGAAGAAGCCAAGAAAATGAGATGATTAAGTGGGAATGGTAAATAGATAATAAACAGAAGTAAAGGAAGAAAAGTTGATAAAGAGAAAGTGAAAAGAAAGTAAAAGAATGACACAAATCAGGAGCCTGGGAAAAGGCGAAAGAGACATGAAGGAAGGTTGAAACAAAAATTTCCATTAATATGAAAAGCCTAAGCAGGAAGGAGAAAGGAGTTGAGAAAGAACGGCAATGATACAGAGGTATCATTGCCTTCAGATTAACTTTGTTAAAACAATGTTTTAATTCCATTAAAATCGATTGATTTAAGATTTAGTAAAAGTTAAGAGTGGTGTAAGACCCATGACAATCATTTTAACTATTCTAAGG
Organism: Trichechus manatus latirostris; assembly: GCF_000243295.1. NCBI lineage: Eukaryota > Metazoa > Chordata > Mammalia > Sirenia > Trichechidae > Trichechus > Trichechus manatus. Next base: position 588,064 of record NW_004444104.1, read on the forward strand.
TTATAGAGGACAGATATGAAAAATGGATAGAAATGGTCCTATGAAAAAGTCAATGAAAATACTGAGTACATAAAATGTAAGAAATGTAAAAAGCCAACAAGACAATAGTAGTCTCTTGGATAGCTAATTGTTTAGAAATAAAGTATTTTCGTTAAATTGCATTAATTATTTTTAGACACTGAGGTAAAATTTAGTATACTGAAAGAGTAATACAAAAATGGTATTAGAGGAGTAAGAATGCATTCTGCTTTTGAATATGTCTGACTGCTCCAAGGTATCTATGCACTGGAAGCATCTGGACCATTAACTTTTATTATCACATAATCAGAATGAATTAAATATAATGAATGGAAATGTAAGAGATCCAGAAAAAGTTAAGAGTGTATTTCAATGAATCTTCAGTCTATGGCTATATAACAAAGTTAATAGAACATGTCACATAGGTATTATGAGATTAGAATGAAAAAGTAGATGTGAAAATTTTGGAAATGAAAATGTTGTGTAAAACCAAAGCTTACAATGGCTAAGGAATGAATTTTAAAGAGAGATGGGAAAAATGCATTGTACAAAATCACTGAATCAAACAAAAGAAAAAACAGGAAATGTCCGTGGGGTCATTGCACAAAAGCATTGGCTATTAATGGTGGCCTACTAGAACTCTGAAATAAATTTCCATTACATTGCTCATTAACTTTATTAGTGACAGCACAAAGGAATGCTTTGACATAACTAAAAATATTGAGAGTATATAAAGATCATCTAGAACATCTTTCACCTTTGATAAGTAGAGAAATATTTTTGAAACATTCCTCTTATTTATTGTTGAATATATTTATTGCACTAATAAAATGCCATAGAAATAGTACTTAATTTGAAAGACAGCTCTATCCCTGTGAATAATAATTTATAAACATATGCAGAATTAAAAAGAAATTCATGCAGAATATACACATAAGTGGCCATAAATCAATGAGGGCACTGCTTTTCTGAGTCAGTACCAAGTGACCCATAAATTTAGGGAGACATATCACAAGTTAACCCAGTGTCCAAGTGAAGTAAAGAAATTGCAAACATGCTAGAAATGTCATACTACATGAAATTCCCCAGTTAGATCACAAAACATAAATCAGTGAAAACAATGAAAGACCAAGAAAGCAAACTGGTATAATGACCTGTGTGGTAGATTGCACTAGTTTTCTGAACTCTTCGTCCTCCTCTTCCTTTAAGATTCTAAGCAACTCAAGACTAACAGCGTCTTGTGAAGAATAAGCACGAACACCCAGGTTCGTGTATATTAGGGTGGGTAGGTGATTTGCTTTGGCACAGGAGCATTCTTGGGCTTGACTTGGGTCATGTTAGAACAGAAGCTTTAAGATCCATTGTGTGTTTCCTCCAGCTCTCTTCTTCTTTCCTATAAAAAACGACATGTCCCAAATAAGAGTGACCCCTTTAACCTGGGTCCAGGGATGAGAAAACCTTTGCAACATAGCAGCAGCACCGAAAATGCAATTTGACTGGCACCAAATATAAGACAAAAATAAATATTTATTAAGTCATTGCTGTGCAAAAAAACAAGCCAACTCTTACCGCCTAGGGGAGCCCTGTTCGCGCAGTGGTTAAAGCACTCAGCTGATAACTGAAACAGTCAGTTCCAACTCACCAGCCACTCCAATGGAGAAAGATGTGGCAGTCGGCTTCTATAAAGATTTACAGCCTTGGAAACTTTATGGGGGAGTTCTACTGTGTCCTACAGGGTTGCTATGAGTCAGAATTGACTCAAAGGTGATGGGATTACAACCCGTTGATATTTCCAAGTTGTGTCCGCTGCCCTCTCACCAACCACAATTTCACGCCACATCTATGTCAAGTGTCCTGGTGTAACTTGACCTACTAATGCCAGTAAATTTCCATTAGTCCTTAAACTAGCTGAAGCCAGATTTGGCCTGCCCCACATGCGCAGAAAGGCCAGTTGTGACTGCTAATTGACTTCAACAGAGGACGCACTAACAGAAGGAACAAATCAGAAAGAAAATCATCATCGAAACCCTGTTCCAAAGTGAGAAGTCCAACAAAAACCATGTTAACCTCCTGTTTCCTGGCTGCCTTCTACAATTGTCTCTCCCCAGTACATCTGTGTGGCCACCTTTTTGCTGTCCAAATCACATATAAGCCCTGTTACCCCATAGCTCAGGGAGGCAGATCTGAGGAACTTCCTCCCAGCTCTTTGCTCTGTGCATTGCAATAAAGTTACTTTCACCTTCTCAAACACCAGTGTCCAGTCTGAGCGAGCCGGACAAGGACCCACCATCTAGGGTTCAATAACAATTTTGAGACAGAGAACCCACAGTGCTGTATTAAAAATCATGTTTCTGGGCAAAATGGCTGTCCCTCCACAGCAAAGATCTGAAAAACTAAGCTGAACAGAGAATACAACAA
>NW_004444104.1:591923-593049 GCF_000243295.1 Trichechus manatus latirostris
ATTGGCATTCCAGAACAGGGGGAGAAAACAGAAAACACAGAGAGGATCATTGAGGAACTGCTGACAGAAAACTTCACCAATATCATGAAAGATGAAAAGCTGGCCATCCAAGAAGATCAATGAACCCTACAGAGAAGAGACCCCAAAAGAAAATCAACAAGGCATATCATAATCACACTCGCCAAAACCAAAGACAAACAAAGAATCCTGAGAGCAGCTCTTGAAAAACAAGAAGTCACATACAGAGGAGAAACAAAAAGACTAAGCTCAGATTATTCAGCAGAAACCATGCAGGCAAGAAGGCAATGGGATGAAATATATAAAATCTTGAAAGAAAAAAATTGTCAGCCAAGAATAATATATCCTGCAAAACTCTTGTTCAAATTTGATGGTGAAATTAGGTCATTTCCGGATAAACAGAAATTAAGGGAATAAGTAAAAGTCAAACCAAACTTACAAGAATTATTAAAGGGAGTTCTTCGATATGAGGCCAAACAGCTTCAGCTCACACGCAGAACCTAGGACGCAGGATCTTATGAGCCAGATACCAATAAAGGACATGAACTCTCGAGGACTATCCAAAACCAAAAGAAATACAACAGGGAATCAGAGCAGTTAATCAATAAATGACAACAACATCAAAACAATAAAAGAGGGAATAAACGGCACAGGTATAGAACCTTCCAAAGAAAAGGAAGGCAAGGCGAGACCAAGTAATGGTAGACTGCTTCAAACTTAGAAAGATAATGGTAAAATTCATGGTAACCACAAAGAAAGTTAACAAACCAACTCATAAAAATAAAGACGAAAAACATAAAGTCTCGGCAAAAACAAAAACAAAAGAAATGAAAAAAAAATCCACAAACAAAAGTAACAGCACAAGAGAGTAAGAAGAACAAAGAAAACTTCAGCACCCCAAAAAAAATGACAGCTACAAACTCACATCTACCAATAATTACACTGAATGCAAATGGACTCAATGCACCCATAAAGAGATGGAGAGAGACAAAATGGAGAAGAAAACAGGATGGATCAATATGCTGTCTATAAGAGACACACCTTAGAAACAAAGATGTGAATTTATTAAAAGTCAAAGGTTGGAAAAAAATATATCAAGCTAACAACT
>NW_004444104.1:598063-611633 GCF_000243295.1 Trichechus manatus latirostris
TGACCAATGTCATAAAACAACATGTGTACTACTGTTTCATGAGAAACTATTTGTTCTGTAAGCCTTCACCTGAAGTACAATAAAACATAAAAAGAAAAAAAAATAAAGAAATGTGGGGGTCCTAACCACTGTACCTGTAAATATGACTCTGTTTGGAAACAGAAGTTTTATTTTGTTATGCTAATGAGGTCATACCAGAGTAGGGTGGGTTCTATACCTAATCACTTCTAAATAGTGTATTATGAAAAGAGCAAAATAGACACAGACACACACAGGTGGAAGACAGGCACCTTGCGAGGACCTGTCTACAAGCAAAGGAAAGCCAAGGATCACCATCAAACACCAGAAACTAAGAAAGAAGTTCACAGAAGGAATCATGACTGAGTCTCTGTTTTGTACTTTTAGCTTCCAGAACTGTGAAACATTAAATTTCTGTTCTAAAGCCACCCATTTGTGGTATTGTTTCTTACGGCAGCGCTAGGTAACTAAGATGGGAGGGAAGCATTCAGAATTTCACTGAGTACAATGTTAGCTGTGTGTTTCATAGACACTCTTTATCAGATTGAGGAACCTCCTTTCCATTCCTAGTTTGTTGAATGTTTTTATCATGAAGTCACTGGGTTTTGTCAAATGCTTTTTCTATGTCTGTTAAGTATGATGTTCATATAGTTTTTATCCTTTATTTTCTTAATAGATTTTGTTACATTGAATGATTTTCAGATGTCAATCCAATTTTGTATTCTTGGGATACATTCCACTTGGTCATGGTGTATAATCCTTTTATATGTTGCTGGATTCTGTTCACTATTGTGTTTAGGATTTTTATATCTATACGTATAAGAGATAATGGTCTGTAATTTTCTTTCCTTGTGATGTCTTTGTCTGACTTTGGTATCAGGGTCTCATGAAACGAGTTAGAAAATTTTCCCTCCTATTGTATTTTTTGGAAGAGTCTCAGAAGGACTGGTATTAATTCTCCTTTAAATATTTGGTAGAATTCACCAGTGAAGCCACCTGGGCATGGGCTTTTCTTCCTGGGATATTCTTTAATTACTAATTCAATTTCTTTACTTATTATATAGGTCTATTCAGATTTTTTATTTCATATTGAGTAAGTTTCAGTGTTAGTGTCTTTCTAGGAGTTTATTTCATGCAGATGTTAATAGTATACTCCTATAATCCTTTTATTTATATAAAGCTGGCAATTATGGTCTCTCTTTCATTCCTGATTTTGGTAATTTAAAGCTTTTTTTCTTTTTTCTTGATCAATCTTGATAACTTTTTCCAATATTGTTAGATTTTTCAAAGAACCAACTTTTTCATTGATTTTCTCTATTGTACTTCTGTTCTCTATTAATTTCCACTCTAATCTTTATTATTATCTTCCCTCTGCTTGCTATGGGCTTAGTTTGCTTTTCCTTTTCAAGTTTCTTGCGGTGGAAGTTTGGGTTATTAATTGAGATTTTTCTTCTTTTTAACGTAGGAATTTACAGCTAAAAATTCCATCTTTGCACTGCTTTAGCTGCATCCCATAGGTTTTGGTATATTCTGTTTTCATTTTCATTTATCTCAGAGTATTCATCTCTCACCCACCTCTTTTGTGCAGTTATTGTCAACTATATTTCTTTATGTTATAGGCCCAACAATACAATTATATACATATTGTTTTATGCAACTGCTTTGAGTATCAGTTAAGAGAAAGGAGAATATAATAACCTGTTATAATAACCTACATAATTAATTTACCAGCACCCCTTTTATTATTATTGCATGTGGATTCGAATTAGGTTCTTTCAGCATAAAGAAGTTCCTTTAGTATTTTTTATGAAGAACTTCTGCTAGTTTTTGATTAGCTGGAAATGCCTTTATTAATGAAAATTTTGATGGATAAAAGATTCCTGGTGGACATCTATTTATTTCTTTCAGCACTTTGATAATGTCATCTCACTGCCTTCTGGACTCCATTGTTTCTCATGACAATTCAGCTGTAAATATCATTGAAATTCCCTTGTACATGATGAGTCATTTTTCTCTTGCTACTTTCAAGATTTTTTCATTGTGTATCGCTTTCAACATTTCGACTATATTGTGTCTGAATGCAGATCTCTTTGTTTTTATCCTATTTGGGGTTTTTAGAGATTCTTACATATATAAATTAATGTTTTTTATCCAATTTTGGGAGTCTTCAGCCATTATTTTTATGAGTACTTTTTCTGGTCCTTTATCTCTCCTCTCCTGCAATTGCTTCCAGTATGCACATGTTGGTGTGCTTAATGGTGCCCCACGTTTCTCAGAGGTTCTGTTTCTTTTCTTTATTCATTCTTTTTTTTTTTTCTTGTGTGTTATTCAGATTGCATAACTCTACCAGTCTTCTATCTGTCAGTTTAAATGCACTGTTGAGCCCTTCTAGTGAATTTTTCATTTGGGGTTATTGTAGTTTTTAACTCCAAAATTTTCATTTGGTTCTTTTTTATAATTTATATCTACTGATATTCTCTATATAATGTGACACTGTCATCACACCTTCCTTTAATTCTTTAAGCATGATTTCTTTAGTTCTTTGAACATATTTTCAATGGCTGTTTTGAAGTCTTTGTCTGATACGTCTAACATCTCAAAAGCAGTTATTTATTGCCTACTTTTCTCCTATGTATGGATCCCACTTTACTGGTTGTTTGGTTTGATTTTTTTTTTCATGTTTCATCTTTATTTTTAAACTAGACGTTTTACATAATATATTGTGGCAATGCTGGCTTCTGATCCTGCTCACCCACCCCACCCACAACCCTGGGTTCTTGTTGTTGTTTGTTTATTTGTTTAGTGACTTGGCTGGACTAGTTTAAATACATGCCCCCCACTGTGCAGCCTGTGAAGTTATTCCTCATAAGGTGCAACCTTGGGCAAGCACGCAATCTCCCTGACTGCTGTCCCATCTCCCATGCCCAAAATGACTATGGTTTTAGCTGTGTTCTATTTGACTGTCCCTCTCCCTGATCTCCTTGTTAAGCTTCTGGCTGGTCAGGCTGCAATAGTATCACTCAAAGTTTTTAACCTTTACTAGTTGCTAGCTGACTACTCTATTTGACAACACTTCTGGCATAAACTGTTCCACAGTTTGATCCAATTACAGTACAGCCTCTTTGCACAGGTGGTCTTTGAGGCCATACTTTAAGGCGTCCAGTGACTCTGGGAGGGATCGTCTTCACTGTCTTTTTCTCTGGTTTTCTCTGTTAAACTTCTAGCTGGCGTACCATTTTGCTTTTTGCTATCATGGAGCTATCAATCTCGTCATGATTGCTGATAAACAAGATTTCCATCGTTTTTTACAGTGCCCTTAGGCGTGAACTTTCCCGCACTGTGCCTCAAATAAAGTCAGTTCCCTTCAGAAGAGTTACAGAGCTCACTGTCTTTACAGCCTGTCTCTAGGCAGAACTTCTGTACCACTGCTCCAGAGCTGGGGGCAGGAACAGTGACACACTGAGTGGGTTGGTAGCCCTTGGTCTTCTTAACTTGTCTCTCCCAATATAGAATCTCACCGCACTGATGACCTAAGGTGGGGCAATTGGAGCCCAGTATTCTTGGTCTATGATACCTGGGGTAGAGCTTTCACCCCACATGTGGTGGCTGTGTACAGGAAAGGAGTCCCACAAGTCTCAGCCTCCCTGCCTGGAATAGAGCGTCTGCACACAGCTTGCAGAGGTGGGGACTAGAATGCTGGTGGCCTGCCTCTCCCAGGTCGAAACTTATAGCCCTAAGCTGAGAGGTGGGGAGAGAAAGCGCCCTATCTTCTAGGCCACACCCACTCAGAGTAGAGCTTCCATCACTCTGAGCTGGGGAAAGGAATGGGTTGTGGTTCAAATACCACAGACTGTTACTGCTCTTACCAAGATTTAGTAGATTTTTGTGAATAAGTATTTCTCTGTTTGCTGTATGTCATTAGGACATTTTCTGGAGATTTTAAATGGTTGTCTTTTAGTAATTTTCACCAGCTTTGGTTGTTTCACTAGGGAGAGGATCTGGGGAGATCCTCACACGACCATTCTGATGCTTTTCCTATTTATATGTACATGCTTTTATCTTACCTTTTTATATTTCTATTTTGTCTGTTTTATAATGTAAGTAATATGTTAGTATTCTGCATATAATACACAGTATATTCATAATTGCACATAATTTATAAATAAATATACATATATTGGTTTGATCAAAATCTTTTTTACTGACAAGGTGCTTAATCAAAACAGTTTGGAAATCTCACACCTTGTAGGCACTCCTGAGTTTTTCCATAGCCTACTTTGGATATACTAAGCTTTCCTGCTGGGGAACCATGACAAGTACTCTGGATCATCAGTGCACTCACCATGAAACAGTTATTTCTTTCTAAGCCAACAAAATAGAAGTTGTAGCTCTGATATCATGCCAGTTAAAATACATTAATGACTTAAATTATTTGCCAGAAATATATAAACAGCAACTTTTACTAGTTACCAAAAACCAAACCAAACCAGTTGCCATCAAGTCGATTCCCACTCCTAGTGACACTATATTGACTGGTTAGCATGAAATTTTTAGAACAGCAGTTCAAAATTAGTTTCATTATGCTGCTTGTGAGATATGTGTAAAATTGTTAATATATACTTAATAACATATCTTTAGAGATGTAAGTCTTATTTATCTTCTGTGACAGCAAATTTTTTGAGGAATGGTTAAGTCACTGCCTGTTATCTATGAAGTAGATAAAATATTTAAGTTGTCAAGGATTTCATTTTACTTGGTTCCACAATCAACACCCATGGAAGCAGCAGTCCAGAAATCAAATGACATATTACATTGGGCAAATCTGCTGCAAAAGATCTCTCCAAAGTGTTCAAAAGCAAAGATTTCACCTTGAGGATTAAGATGCACCTGTCCCAAGCCATGGTATTTTCAACTGCTTCTTATGCATGTGAAAGCTGGACAATAAGGAAGACCGAATAATTGATGTCTTTGAGTTACAATGTTGGCAATGAATACTGAACATACCATGAACTATCAGAAGAGCAAAAAAATCTGTCTTGGAAGAAATATAGCCAGAATGCTCCTTAGAAACGAGGATGGTAACACTTAGTCTCATTTACTTTGGACATGTTAACAGGAGGGACCAGTCCCTGGAGAAGGACATCATACTTGGTAAAGTAGACAGTCAGTGAAAAAGAAGAAGACCCTCAATGAGATGGATGGACACAGTGGCTGCAACAATGGGCTCAAACATAGCAACTATTGTGAGGATAGCGCAGGATCCGGCAGGGTTTCCTTCTGTTGTACACAGGGTTGCTATGAGTTGGCGCTGACTCTATGGTACCCAACAACAACCGAGAAGAATTAATGAGTATTTCCACTGGACTTTTCTGGGAAATTAGCTTTTATCCTTTTGATTTCCACCTTTGAAAATATTTGCTTTAAAAAAAAACAAAACTGCAGTTATCCATTTTGTTGCATGAAGAACGTTTTCAAATGCCCCAGCATCTTCATGTTTTTGTTGTTTTCAAATAAGGTAACATATTTCCATTAAAAAAAGTCATAAAATACACCATTATGATCCTTTCAGGAACGTGTTTGATACTTTACCGCCTTATTCATCAAACATCTTCAGATATCCATACGGTTCCCCAGACACAAAGCGGCGGAAACCAAGTCTTTCCTGTGTGGATGGAGTGGTGGGTGTATATATGTGTACATCAACAAGTAAATAAACGATTTAAATACACAAACCAAAAACCAAACCAAACCCGGGGCCTTGGAGTCAATTCCAACTCATAGCCACCCTACAGGTCAGAGTAGAACTGCCTCTATAGGGTTTCCAAGAAGCAGCCAGTGGATTCGAACTGCCAATCTTTTAGTTAGCAGCCAAGCTCTTAACCACTGTGCCACCAGAGCTCCTTAAATACACAAGCGCTAATAAAAAAACCGTGTCATATAATGACAGTTGAGCCAACCTCTCCAGTCCTTGATAAACCGTAGTAAAGCGGCACAGAGCGCTGGCGGGAACGCGGGCGTGAGGGCCAGGGGAGCCAGGCTCTGAGCGGAGGTCCTTGCCTATTGGCTAAAGCGTGCGAGCCCTGCGGGGGACAAGCTAACGGTGGGGAGACCTTGGTGGAGCGCAGGAGGGCGGGACTAGAGAGGAGAAGAGCAGGACGAGGAGGGGAGAAGGACGGACGAAGAGGGGCTCCGGGCGGGATGTGGAGGGGCTCGGGGCGGGACGAGGAGGGGCTCGGTGCGGGACGTGGAGGGGCGCGGAGAGGGAGTGGAGGAGAGAGGAGTGCCCGGTGAGTTTGCGGCCACGCGTTGTGGGAGCTGGGTCGGGGGAGCGAGAAGGAGCGGGGGCGGGGCGGGGGCAGGGCGGGGGCGGAGAAGCGCTGAGGGCGCTAGCTCTCGGCGGTGGCTGTCCCGCCACGGCGGCGGCGTAGGGAGTCGGTGGCGCTCCGGCCTAACCAGGAGGGGGAACACCCCGGCGGCAGGGGCGACGCGACCCGGCGCAGTAATCCACGCCGGTTCCACTGGGGTGGCTGACCCCCGCCCGCCCTCGCCGGGGCCTTCGGCGCTCGGAGCCCAGGTGGGGATGTGGGCTCCCGCGGCTTGGGGGAGCTGCTACCACGCTCGGGGCCAGAGTTGTGGCTGCGGTCGCTGAGGAAGGTACGGGACATTGATCTCATCCGGTCTGGAATGCAGGGAAATGCAGTGACTGTTTGCACTCCCGGACTCCACGAAGTCCACCAGGTAAAGAGAACGGCTGTGTGGGCCACTTCGCCTTTAGTTCCCCAAATTACCGAGTCTAAACCAACCGGTCAGTTCTTGGGCTCCCATATTCTTAGTTCTAGGCTTGCCCCAAGAGGACAGCACTTCCACCTTTCCCAGAGCGTACTCGCAGCTCCGCTTCTCTCCTGCCCCATCCTCACAAACTGCCCCGGACAGCGGTTTCCTTCCTTGCTTGTCGCACTGGTGGGCGCCCTGGACAGTTGTGAAATGGAGTGTAGACAGATGGCCTTTATTTGTCCCAAGATTGATCCTGCACTCTGACATAGACGTAAATAAATTCGTGTGTGTGTGTGTGTGTGTGAGAGAGAGAGAGAATGAATGAAGTTGTGTTCTGTAAATTGATACGCTGAAAACATCGCCCTCAGTTTCTGTTGCGTCTCTCCCTAACATTTGAGGAGGCAGAGTGCCTGGCACCAAGTAAGTGCAAACTTCTGCAGGGCATACTTGGGCATTTTAGAGGGGAAAACAGAGATCCCTAAATCAGGGGTTTATAATCTGATCCTGACACCATTATACCCATTAAGAACTACAGGGTATTTACATATTTGTATGCTGTCACTTAGAAAAGTCAGAGTTAGGAGGTTGGTAATTTTTTAGATCGCTACTGAATGTTTCACTGTTTACCAAATCGCATACAATTAATCTGTGAAACCACCACTCATCAAGTGATAGTGAATGTTGTACAAGTAGATTTTATAGTAAAGGTGCTTCATGTTTATTCATGGTATTTTTGTATTAATGCTGCTGGACATTGCATAAAGGAGGTACATCTGTGTTTGTGAAACAGTGGAGTTATATATATTATTGAATATTATTGCAAAATCTATTTTTCACAGTTTCTTTGTATATATATTAAATATATGTTATATAAATATATATGTTAAAAACCAAACTTCTTGTATATGCATCTTCCTGAGTTTTTCCTTCCTTTAATATGAGCAAGCTATAAAGAAACTATGAAAAATAGATTTTGCAATAATAGTAAAAAATTTACTTAAGCTGAAATCTTGGTTTTGGTGATGAGATATTTTACTAAAAGGTCAGTGTTTCTGGTATTGAGAAAATGTGCTTCCAAAACAAAGTGACTAGCAGAGTGGCATCTACTCCACATATGTGAAAATGTCCTACAGCTCAAAGTACAGTAAACCTTAAGTTATAGAAAAGTCATGCTTTTCAAGTACTTTATTTTCCGAGTCCTGTGCTCTTTTCACCTTTGATGTTTGTTGTTGTTAAATCAGACATTAGATATAATATTTAGTGGATGCTACACTAAGTCATTAATGCATATAGTACACTTTTACATTTATAGCCTTATAAGTATAGACAAGAAGTCCTTTATACCGATAGTATTTATGAGACAATCTTTCTTTAATATGAGAAAAAATATAGTGATGAATAACCATTTAATAAATTAAAATTATCAGAGCTACATAGCAGACAATAAAATAAATAAGCAAACTTTAATATTTAACAAATAAGTTTACATTTTTAAATTATAAAAACACCACTCAAAGATAATGAGAATGATAATACTCCATTTTTAAAGAAGCATTTTGTTAATTGTGACTAGAGGATATTTAAAATTGCTTTTCTTACATAGACAGACATATGTTTAAAAATACATTTTAATTAACATCTTTTATCCTGGGGTATGATTCTTTTTTTTAATTTATCTAACCCTCATTTAGATGTTTAGTACTAAGATTGTATCTTCTAAGAGCTCGTATTGTACTCTGGATAAAATAGGTATCTGTGAACATGATTACAGTTAAAATAGTAATAACTATATTTCTTTATGTAAAATTGTATTGTTAGAAAGTGATTTATATGGACATGATAATAACAGTAAAAAACAAAACAAAAACCCACCCAAACATTAATGACTTAGGTGATGATACTTTGTAATTAAAAAAAAAAAAAAGTCCGTTTCATTGTCGTGTGCAGTTAGATCTGTGTGAATTCAACCCAGCCAGCCCTGTGTCATCCGTGGTGCAAACACAGTGCTATCTGTACAACTAGCCTTTGTTGAAGAATATTTTGCATATAAGCTTCTGAACATGACATCTTCTAAACTAGGAAACAAAATAACCACATATAACAACTTGCATTTTTAAAATATCATTTTGTTATGTATGCGGAAAGTATTTGTGGTGGAAAAGGAGACAGCAAGAGAAGGAGGAAGCTAGCAAATTGATGCTTCCTAACCATTTGATGGAGCCCTGGTGGCGGAGTGGCTATGAGCTTGGCTGCTAACCAAAAGATCAGCAGTTCAAATCCACCAACTGCTCCTTGGAAACCCTATGGTGCAGTTCTACTCTGTCCTATATGGTCACTATAAGTCAGAATCGACTTATTGGCAAAGTTTTTTATTGTTGTTTTTTAACCATTTGAAGTTCATGTACCCCTGTGAAAATCTGGTGATAATTGTAGGCCTGCTCTCCAGAAAATTGTCCAGGCATGTGTACCTAATTTGGACTCAATTTTGAGAGGTTAACGAGCCCGTGAAGCCCAGTCCAGGACCCCTGACTAAATCCTTAGCATGCAAGTGGACTTGGTTGCTATACATATAGAATCTTGAGTCATTTCCTTATAACAAAGCGTAACTACATTAATAATTACATTATAATAAAAACAATGAAAGCCTAATTGGAAAAGTAACATGAACTAGGTGTTAATTTAGAAAAATATGCTTATTTTTTTCTGTTGTTGTGTGCCATCAAGTCAACTCCGACTCATAGCGACCCTATAGGACAGAGAAGAACTGCCCCATAGGTTTTCCTAGGTTGTAATCTTTACCGAAGCAGATCACCAGGTCTTTTCTCTCATGGAGCGGCTGGAAGGTTGGAACCGGTGACCTTTGGGTTAGCAGCCAAGCACTTAATTATTGTGCCACCCAGGCTCCTATTTTTTTTCTAGTAGCCTTTATTTAATATTTATTGCTAACTTTAAAACTAAGATATAAAAAGTGACCTGAATAAGAAAAGGGAAAATAAAAGAAAATTGAAGAAATACAAAGGCCTAAGTAGCAACCAGTTATAAAAGGGCTTAGAGCTTTATAAAATTCACATTTTTATAATGAATGTCTGTGAATTACTGAATTATTTACATAAAATTCTGTGGGTTGTATTGTAATTAAAGTTTTTTTGCATTTTGGAGACATGGGGATGTGCAGACATTTGAGTGGCAAATACCCCCTAAGTATAAAGGACAAGTTGCATTTTTCTCCTCTTCTCCTGCTAAGCCTTACAACACCAAGCTCTCCTAACCAGGTGGTCACTTGTCACCTGGTAGCCACTGTTTCTTCCTCTGTATCCTTCTTCTTTAAGATTCTTTACATAGTTTGTTTGTTTATAATCCATCTTAATCCTAAATGATTTGAGGGAAATACCCAATAATTTACTTCTCATTTGTGGACCTAATAGCTGACTCCTTTACCTTTGTCGTTTAGCACTTGCTCTAAAAAGAAAAATACTGTGCTTATCACACTGACTAAGCTCCTACTTTAAGCCAAGCACTTTAGGTATCTCATGCCATTCTGTCTTCACAAGCACCCTGTGGTTGTGATTGCTGTTGCTGCTGCTGTCTAGTTGGCCCCCGACTCATGGCAACCCCATACACAACAGAATGAAACACTGCTTAGTCCTGCATCAATCCCCATGATTGATTCTAGATTGGTCCCTTGTGACCCATAGGTTTTCATTGGATGATTTTCGGAAGTAGATCACCAGGCCTTTCATCCTAGCCCGTGTTAGTCTGGAAGATCCACTGAAACCTGCTCAGCCTCATAGCAACACGCAGGCCTCCACTGACAGATGAGTGGTGGCTGTGCATGAGGTGTGTTGGCTGGCGAGAATTCTACCAGTGAACCACAAATACTCTCCACCCCATTTAACGTGGAAGGACTCTGGGCCTGGAGAGACTGTCATTTTCAAAGGTTGTTAAGTGACAGAGCCAAGTAATAATGCAGACCTGCTGGCAAACCCGTGCAAAGGCCTGAGAAAACTTCTCCCTGGTGTTCTGGGTTTCATTCATCTTTTAAGTGCAAAATATCCCAAATGATTAGTCATTGTGACTAGGGCTAGTAATACATTTGGATCACAGGGAAAGTTTAAAATTAAAGATAAAAACATTTAAAGTCAAATTCAAGTGGTCTGAAGAATGAATGCCGTTAACCTTCACCCACACCCATTGGTGTTGAGTGGATTCTGACTCATAGTGATCTTATAGAACAGAGTAGAACTGCCGCCATAGGATTTCCAAGGCTGTACTGCTTACAGAAGCAGACTGCCACATCTTTCCCCACAGAGCAGGTGGTGGGTTTGAACTGCCTACCTTTTGGTTAGCACCTGAGCGCTTTAACCACTGTGACACTAGGGCTCCTTGCCATTAACCTTAATGCCCTTAAAACTTCACTGAATTTTTCTTTGAACACTCTGTAGAAGCCTCCTTCTATGTCTGCATCCTCTAGTTAAATATTTTTCTTTGACTTTTTAGTAAAATAGCTAAATATAGGAGGTTGATAAAATATCTTATTAATGTAGTCTATTAGTAAGGCTTGAGGTGTATTAAGCAGATTATTTTATTTTACTGCCTCATTTTTGCCTTTCTTCCTTTCTTTTCCAATTTCTAAACTTTCAGGTATGTGAGTAGGGAGTGGAGTTCTGGTATGATTAATCCAACTGGACCAGTCTCTTCATTTGACCTATCTCAAGCCCAGGAAGCTGTTTTATAGTGTGGGTTTTCTTAAGAAATAATACATTCAGTTTAGGACTGTGTGCGTCTTCCAGCTGAGAATTCAGTTCTACAAGTCTGGAAAAGTAGAAGCCATCATCTCTTTGAATATTGTTTCTTGTTTCTTCCCCTTCATCTCTTCCAGTTCTCACTAGATGTATATTGGACCTTCTCATTTCTGTCTTTCATCTATGCTTGGGTTGTTGATTCTCCTGGAAGTTTATTTCCTCAAGTGGTTTGTAATTTTTTTGGGAGCTCATCTACACTGAGAGTTATTTTTACATAGGAATCCAAACTGCACCAGATTGTGAAAGTGTCCCTAAGACTGGGTTTGTTTTTGCTTCTGCTGGGTCCTAGACTGGCTATTAGGTAAGTGTCACACTTGGGATTATAAAAGCACATATTTGGTATAAATTTGGACAAATCCACATTTAGAAATGGCACAGGCTTGTTGGTACAAGGTTGTGACTTTGCTGTTTTCAGCTACTCATTTTTCCATCCACAGCCTAGGAGAGAGATGGGACTCTTTACTTGTACTTTCCCTTAAGTGATGGAAACCCTGACCTTGCTCTGGTGGGCAGCTAATTGTCTTGTCCTTCTTTGGAAATTAAAACCCAATCTCAGTCTCTAGGCTTTCATGTGGTTCTACCAAGTGGTGTGCCATCACGGTCTCACCTCCCAGTTGGCTTTGATTTCCATCCTTGTTTGTAGCCCTGAGGAATTTTCTACTTTCTCCTATAAGTTTGACTATATATTTTAAAAGTATGACATTTTATGCAAAATTTCTGTGTCTTTGTGGTGGAGATGGTGCTTTGTCATGTCCGCTTAGTTCATTGCACTTGAAGGACTCTACATATAATACATGTCATTATTCTTGGAGGAACGATTTCCGTATAGCTATTTTCAAAGAAAATTATAAAATAAAGAAAAAATAATTAAATTGCACATTCTAAGATGGTTTAAAAAAGCCTTTATGATGTGCATTATCCAGACATAAAGTAAACCAAATTTTAAACATGCCTCTAGAATTTTAAAATGAGTGATAACAACGTTAAATTATATATTAAATAGTATTAAATGATTGTATAATAAAGATAATTCTTGATTATTTACATTGATTATCTAATCTGTTGATTGTTTATTCTTGTGCTGCCTATACAATTGCAATTTAATTTTTTTAATTTATTAGTATTTCTTCCAAATATGAGTTGGAAAGTGAAATTAGTCATCAGGATAACTTTGTTATTGCTTAGGAAGCTTGGATTAAGGCTTGAGAAGTTAGTTGTTCGAAACTGGTGAATAAAGTGAGTTTTGGTTTTTTTTTTCCCCCTGGTATATAAATCTCATAGTATCCTCCAGAGCAGAGAGCATAGTTGTGAATTCATGATCAGACTAGGTACTCAGTAAGTACCAGTTGATTTTAGTTTTATGTTTTTTTTCTTTTGGTGGGAGGAGGTATATTTAATAGATTTACCTCTTCAGTTAACGATGACAATTAGACATAATCAATTAATTAATTTATTTAAATGTCCTAATGACAACTTTATTTTTTTATTGTACTTTAGTTGAAAGTTCATAGAGCAAATTAGTTTCTCATTAAACAATTAATACACATATTGTTTTGTGACATTGTTTGCCAACCATACAACATGTCAACACTCTCCCCTTCTCGACCTTGGGTGCCCTGTTACCAGCTTTTCTGTCCCCTCCTGCCTTCTCATCCTTGCCCCTGGGCTTGTGTGACCTTTAGTCTTGTTTTGTTTTATGGGCCTACCTAATCTTCAGCTGAAGGGTGAATCTCAGGAGTGACTTCACTTCTGAGTTAAAAGGGTGACCAGGAGCCATGCTCTTGGGATGTCTTAGGCTGGGTTCTCTAGAGAAGCAAAACCAGTAAAGTGTATAAATATATATATAGAGAGAGATTATATCAAGGAAACAGCTCACGTGATTGTAGAGGCTAGAATGTCCCAAGTCCGTGGATCAGGGTAGAGGCCTCTCCCAAGTCACACAGCTGCAGAAGCTGGCAAGCCCAAGATCGGAAGGT
>NW_004444104.1:611959-614134 GCF_000243295.1 Trichechus manatus latirostris
TTTTTTTTTTTGTGAGTTAGAATTTTTGTTCTACATTTTCCCAACTCTGTCTGGGACCCTCTATTGTGATTGCTGTCAGAGCAGTTGGTGGTTGTAGCTGGGCACCATTTAGTTGGGCTGGACCCAGTCTAGTGGAGGCTGTGGTACTAGTGGTCCATTAGTACTTTGGACTAATCTTTCCCCCGTGTCTTTGGTTTTCTTCATTCGGCCTTGCTCAGGTGGAGTGGGACTGATGGAATTCTTAGATGACTGCTCAGAAGCTTTTAAAATCCCAGATGCTACTCACCAGAGTAGGATGTAGAACACTTTCTTTATAAACTATGTTATACCAGTTGAGCTAGATGTGCCCCGAGACCATAGTCCTCAGTGCTCAGCCCAATAATTTGGTCCCTCAGGGAGTTTGGATGTGTCTATGGAGCTTCTATGACCTTGCTTGGACAAGTTGTGCTGGCTTCCCCAGTATTGTGTAGTATCTTACCCTTCATCAAAGTTACCCCTTATCTATTGTCTAGTTAGTGTTTTTCCCTCCACACCTCTCCCCTCCCTAGTAACTATCAAAAATTGTTTCTTTCTGTGTGTAAATCTTTTCATGAGTTTTTATAATAGTGGTCTCATACAGTATCTGTCCTTTTGTGACTGACTGATTTCACTCAATATAATGCCCCCCAGATTCATCCATGTTGTGAGATGTTTTGCAGATTCATCATTGTTCTTTATTGTTGCGTAGTATTCCATTGTGTGTATGTACTGTAGTTTGTTTATCCATTCCTTTATTGATAGGCACTTAGTTATTTCCATCTTTCTGTTGTTATGAATAATGCTGCAATGAACATGGGTGTGCATATGTCTATTTGTGTGATGGCTCTTATTTCTCTAGGATATATTGCTAGGAGTGGGATTGCTGGATCATATGGTATTTCTTTTTCTAGCTCTTTAAGGAAGCATCATATCATTTTCCAAAATGGTTGTACCATTTTACATTTCCACCAGCAGTGCATAAGAGTTCTAAGCTCCCTGCAGCCTCTCCAATATTTGTTATTTTTTTTTTTTTTTTGATTCGTGCCAGTAATGTTGGGGTGACATGGTATCTCATGGTATTTTTGATTTGCATTTCTCTAATGGCTAGTGATTGCGAGTATTTCCTCATATGTCTGTTAGCCACATGAATCTTTTCCTTGGTGAAGTATCTGTTCATATCCTTTACCCATTTTTTAATTGGATTACGTGTCTTTTTGTTGTAGGGATGTTGGATTTTCCTGTAGATTTTAGAGATTAGAACTTTGTCAGATTTGTCATAACTAATTCTTCTTCCCAGTCTGTAGGTTCTCTTTTTACTCTTTTGGTGAAGTCTTTTGAAGAGCATAGGTGTTTGATTTTTAGAAGATCCCAGTTCTCTAGCTTATCTTCTGGAGTTTGTGTATTGTTAGTTATGGTTTGTATCCTATTTATGCTGTGTTTTAGAGTCTCTAGTGTTGACCCTATTTTTTATTTTGTGATCTTTATGGATTTTGGTTTTATATTGAGGTCTTTTATTCATTTTGAATTAGTTTTTGTGTATGATGTGAGGTATTGGTCCTGTTTCATTTTTTTACAGATGGACATCCAGTTTTGCCAGTACCATTTGTTAAAAAGACTGTCTTTTCCAACATTTAATGGAGTTTGGGCCTTTGTCAAAGATCAGGTGATCATAGGTGGATGGATTCACATCTGGGTTATAGACTCTGTTCCACTGGTCAATGTGTCTGTCATTGTACCAGTATCAGGCTGTTTCGACTACTGTAGTTCTATAGTAGGGTCTGAGGTCAGGTAGTACGAGTCCTCCTACTTTATTCTTCTTCTTCAATGCTTTAATTATCTGGGGCCTCTTTCCTTTCTGCATAATGTTAATGGTTAATTTTTCCATCTCTTTAAAGAATGTTGTTGGTATTTGAATTGGGATTGCATTGTATTTGTAGATTGCTTTTCGGTAGAATTAACATTTTCACAATATTGAGTCTACCTATTCATGAGCATGGTTTGTTTTTTCATAGTGTAGGTCTCATTTGGTTTCTTGCAGTAGTGTTTTGTAGTTTTCTTTGTATAGGTCTTTTACATCTCTGGTTAGATTTATTCCTAAGTATTTTATTTTTTTAGGGGCTATTATAAATGATATTGTTTTCCTAATTTCCTTTTCGT
>NW_004444104.1:615233-624846 GCF_000243295.1 Trichechus manatus latirostris
TTTTTCTTTTGTCAGTTTGGCTAGTGGTTTGTCGATTTTGTTGATCCTTTCAAAGAACCCCCTTTCAAAGAACCAACTTTTGGTTTTGTTGATTCTTTCTATTGTCTTTCTGTTTTCTATTTCATTTATTTCTTCTCTGATCTTTATTATTTCCTTTCTTCTGGTCGCCATGGGCTTCTTTTGCTGTTGTCTTTCTGTATGTTTGAATTGTATAGCTAATCTTTTGATTTTTCCCTTTTTTCATGTGTGCATCTATTGCTATAAATTGACCTCTCAGCACTGCCTTTGCTGTGTCTCAAAGGTTTTGATATGATGTGTTTTCATTCTTGTTTGATTCTAGGAATTTTTTGATTCCATCTTTGATTTCTTCTGTTACCCAGTGGTTTTTAAACAGAGTGTCATTCAGTTTCCATGGATTTGACTTTTTTGCTTGCTCTTCCTGTTAATTTCTACTTCTATGGCATTGTGATCAGAGAAGATGCTTTGTATTATCTTAGTGTTTTAGATTTTCTTGAGGGTTACCCTGTGGCCTAAGATGTGGTCTGTTTTGGGGAATGATCCATGTGTGTTGGAAAAAAATGTGTACTTTGCTGCTGTTGGGTGGAATGTTCTATATATGTCCATGTGTTCAAGTTGGTTGATTGTGGCCTTTAGATCTTCTGTATCTTTGTTGAGTTTCTTCCTAGATTTCTATCCTTTACCAAGAGTTGTGTGTTAAAGTCTGCTAGTATTATTGTGGAACGGTCAATTACTCTTTTCAGTGCTGTTAGGCTTTGTTTTATGTATTTTGCAGCCCTCTCATTGGGTGTGTAGGTATTTATTATGGTTATGTCTTCATGGTGGATTTTCCCTTTCATCGACATATAATGTCCTTTCTTTTCTTTTATGGTGGATTTTGTTTTAAACTCTTATTTTATTTGAGATTAGTATTGCCACTCTTGCTCTTCTGTGGTTGCTGTTTGCTTGATACATTTTTTTCTGTCCTTTAATTTTTAATATATTTATGTCTTTGTTTCTAAGGTGTGTCTCTTGTAGACAGCATATTGATGGATCGTGTTTTTAATCCATTTTGTCACTCTCTTTCTCTTTATGGGTGTATTTAATCCATTTACGTTCAGTGCGATTATTGATAGATGTGAGTTTATTGCTGCCATTTTGTAGTGTTTGTGTGTGTGTGTGTGGTGCTGACTTTTTCTTTGTTCCTCTTACTTTTCTGTGCTAAATTCCTTTTGTTGGTGGATTTTTTTTCTCATTTCTTTCGATTTTGTGTTTACTGAGAGTTTATGCTTTTCTTCTTTAGTTTGATGAGTTGGTTTGTTAACTTTCTTTGTGGTTGCCTGGAAATTTTTTCCTATCTTCCTAAGTTTAAATTAGTCTTTTATTACTTGATAGCGCCTTGACTTCCTCTCCATTTGAAAGTTCTATATCTACACCATTTATTCACCCTCTTATTGTTCTGACATTGTTGTCATTTATAGATTGACCTCTCTGGTTCCCTTTTGTAAATCTTTTAGTTTTCTTTTTATCCTTGAGAATTCATTACCAAGGTTGGTATCTGATTGATGCTGTCTTGTGGCCTAGATTCAGGTTGTTGTCTGATGTTGTTGGTTCTCTAACCGAAGGACTGTCTTTAATAATTCTTGTAAGTTTTGTTTGGTTTATACATATTTCCTTAATTTCTGTTTATGTGGAAATATCCTAATTTCACCATCATATTTGAGCAAGAGTTTTGCAGGATATGTTATTCTTGGTAGGCTGTTGTTTTTTCTTTTAAGGTTTTGGCTATGTCATCGCATTGCTTCTTGTCTGCATAGTTTCTGCTGAGTAATCAGAGGTTAGTCTTATTGTTTCCCCTTTGTATGTGACTTTTCATTTTTCTGAAGCTGCTCCCGGGATTCTTTCTTTGTTTTTGGTTTTAGAGAGTGTGATTATATGTCTTGGTGACTTTTGGAGTCTATCCTATGTGGGGTTCATTGAGGTTCTAGGATGGATGGCTCTTTCTCTTTCATGATATTAGGCAAGTTTTCTGTCAGTAAGTCTTTAATGATCTCCTCTGTGTTTTCTGTTTTCTCCTCCTGTTCTAGAACTCCAATCACATGCAAATTTTTGCTACTGGTTGCATCCCTCATCGTTCTCAGGGTTTATTCATTTTTCTTCATCCTTTTCCTTGATTTTTCCTCAAACAAAGTGATATCCAAGGATTTGTCTTCAATTTCACTGATCCTGTCTTCCAGTTTTTCAAATTTGCTTCTAAAACTTTCTACTGCACAGTGTCATTCCTGAGATTTTGTTGTTTATCTATTGAATATCTAATTGCTGTTTTTGCATGATTTCTAGTTGTTTATTTTGACATTTTGTTTATTATTTTCCTCAATTCTTCCATTGCTTTTTCTGTTTTCCCTGATTTTGTCTGTATTTTTTATGATATTGTCCATTTTTTCCTTATTTGTGCCTGCATTTTTCTTCATCTCTTGGAGAACCCTGAATATTAAGAGTTTTGAATTCCCTATCAGGCAGTTCTAATGCCTTTTCTTCTACCAGAAGGTCATCTAGTGTTTTGTTTTGGTTGCTTTCTGGAGCCATCCTATTCTGTTTTTTTTTACATGTTTTGATACTGTCTGCTGTCTCTGGGACATTTAGAAATTATTTTCTTCGTTTATTGATTCTAGATTTGTTTGTTTTCCTGCTTTTTCATTTTATTTAGTTATGTCTGGGCAGGTATGCTGGGTATGTTTTGTTGTTTCCTTACCTGTGGGCACAATCCTTCTCACCACCTTTTCCAGGTGGGCAGGGCTGGTCACTCAGCTATTGTGAAGCAGGATAGGTCCAGCAAGGGTGGAGAGGCAGGGATGGGTAGTTTGTGACATGAACTGGGGCAAAGGATTGGGGCCAGGGGACAGCTCAGGGCAGTGTCCACTGGACCTTGTCTTTGCTGCTTGAGAATACAGTGTTTTGCGCAAGGTGCAGATAGGCAGGAGGGAGGGGAGAGGATGTGATGAGCGAAGCTAAATGGGTGAGTGAAAGAAGAGGAAGAAGAGAAACAAAAGAAAAAACAAAAAGAAGGAAAAAAGTAAACAAAATGGTGATACATTAGGATTCAGTGGGTAGAGGTGGAGTATACCCAGGGAGGCTGTGTAAGTCTCTAGCCAAGTGGTGCAGCTCAGCCTGTCAAGAAGGGGTGTCAGCGGCACATGGGGCTAGGTGGGTGGGAGAAAGGAAAGGAAAAAGTGGAAAGAGAGAGAAGAAACCAGCAAACAAACAAAAATAAATAAAAATAAAAACAAACAAAAAAATATGTTGGTTGGGGAGCCAGCCGTTGAGTGCAGGGCAGAATCAGAGTGGTGGTGAGCTGATGTCTCTCCTGCTGGGCGGTACATCACAGCCTGTCAGGCAAGGGTGAAGGCAGCGCAGGGCCTAGGTGGGAGGGAGAAGGGGAAAGATAAAGAAAAATAAAAATCATGGCACTGAGGGAGCTAGACTGTGGGGGCAGCATGGACCCATCGAAGCTGTGTGCCAGAGGCTTTCCAGCCAAGCAGTACAGCAAGAGGGGGGTGGTGCACAGAGCTGTGTGAGTGGGAGAAAGGAAAAGGAAGGAAGGGAGAGAGAGAGCAGAAATGACAAAAAAAGCAAAGCAAAGAAAAACAAAACAAAAATAAATAATATGCCCTGAGGGAGCCAGTCAGTGACAACTGCATAGACCTGAGAAGGCCGTGCACGGTAACTCTCCAGCTGAGTGGTGCAGCACAGCCACTCGAGAAGGGTTTAAGGAAAGGAAGGAAAGGACAGAGAGAAGAAACAGAAAAAGAGAAAAAAAAGCAAAGAAACTAAAAAATCACAGCCCGTCAAGAAGGGGAGGGGACGGCACATGGGGCTAGCTAGGTGGGAGAAAGGATAGGCAGGGAGAGAGAGAGAAGCAACAAAAAAAGCCAAAAAACAGTAACAACAAACAAACAAAACAAAATAACTGTAAACAAAGAAACAAACAAACAAAAAAAATGGCACTAAAGGGGCCGGCCAGTGAGGGTGGGGCGGACCCAAGTGGCGGTGAGCTGGTGTCTCTCTGACCAAGCGACCATGGCCCTTTGGAAAATGATGGCGGCCTCTTATGGGAAGAAGGGTGGGAGGTGGGAAAGCGTGTATCCCTGGTTACTGGCTGCTCTGTCTCCTATTGGGAGCTCTGTGAAGTTGCCTTCCCATGCTCCCTATCTGCATTCCTTGGTGGCTGTAGTCCAAGACGGTGAATCCGACCATGTTAGCTGGTAGGGGACCTCCACTCCATAGCACTCCTCGTTCTCTGTTCTCTGTAGGTTTCTTATTCCATTCGGTGGTTGACTGAGTTTTTTATTCCTTCATTTGATGCTTAGGGTTCCAGGATTGACATCTGTATTGTTTTACTTAGTTTTTTGGGTCTTTACTGCAGAGGGATTGCGTAGTGCTTCTGTCTATAGTGCCACATTGGCCATAAATTTATTTTTTAAATAGTAAAACATGGCTGAAACATGACTGGTATATCTTACAATATAGTCTATTTCCAATTGTCTGTGTGAAGGGTTGGCAAGCGTTTTCTGTAAAGGGCCAGAGTAAGTATCTTAGGCTTTGCAGGTCATAGGTCTCTACTGCAAATGCTCAACCCTGTCAGTGTAGCCTGTAAGCAACCAGAGATAATGTGCAGTGAATAAGCATGGCTGTGTCCCAACAAAAGTGTACATACTTACAAAGACAGATGGTGGGACTGGTTTGCCAACACATCGTCCATACTAAGGAAGCAACCAGTTGTAGAGAAATACGAAATTTAGTTGTGAAATAATTTTCAACATAGATTGGAATATATATAAACAATCTTTTTGAGAATTCACTTCATACAAAATATTGATACATCCGTACTTAAAAGATTTGGCAAATGAGGAATTAGCTCCTGTTTAACTTTCTTCTGCTGCCACATCCTTCTGATAGGTTTCAGAGACAGGCACAATTTACAAACTTAAATGTTGCTTTCTTCTCTGGAGCTGGAACTTCAAGCTGAGTAAGTTAATGTTTTAAAACTACCTCTCATTTATACAAATCAGTACAAGGAAGTAATTTTCTTTTTTTGGAAAATATTATAATAGATGCATCACTGTGAATTGCATTAAGAATCATCCTTCAATTTTATCAGTATATAAATTTCGTAATAACCTGATGATAGAAAATTAGAGAGCCTATATTATAAATATAAAATTGTATTATACTGTCACTAAGCCATGATCCTTTGCATAATTATCTCCTATAATTTTATTATTGCACGCAGTAATTAAATGAGATAAGCCAGAGAAATGTTTTCTTTGAAGAGAATAAGTAGGATTTATATGAATTAGGGAGCCCTGGTGTCGCAGTGGTTAAGTGTTCAGCTGCTAACCAAAAGGTCGACAGTTCAAATCCACCAGCCACTCCTTGGAAGCCCTATGGGGCAGTTCTGCTGTGTCCTGTAGCATCACTATGAGTCAGAATTGACTGGATGGCAATGGGTTTGGTTTTGGTATATGAATTAGGAAAAAAAATTAAAAACTCTGAAAAATATTTTATAAATTGTTCCTCATTGTCATTTGAAAGATTTTACAATTTCATTGTATTAAACATGTTTAGGTCCATAGTGAAACAGATTACATATTTTTCTATCTTGCCTAATTTCAAAAATATTAACTATATATTGAAAAGTATGCATTAGTTACTACAAATGAAAGAGTTGGGGAATATTTTTCCAACTCCTAGATTTTATAATCAAATAAGTGACCCAATGTAAGGAAAGTTTTCTATGTATGCCTTTCCTAAAAATATTTTTATGAAAATAAACATCTTTCAGTAATTTAATACTTTTACTGGATTTATCAAAGTGAGCTCAAGTTTTGGAGTGTTGTGTCCTAAGAGTAGGGCAGTAAGATAAGGCAGAGTAACAAAGTATGACCAGTAGCGTCCTTGATTCCAAGGGCAAATGATTTGAAATCTTGTAGCTGGTAAGATGTTTCCAAAGCTTCACACATGAGGATTATTTCTGTATGTAAATTAGGGAAGGAATAACCATACAAACTGAGCTGTGGACATTTTTCCTTAGCTTATGCTTTGACATGATTTCTAAGTTATATCTGTCTTAGTCATCTAGTGCTGCTATAACAGAAATACCACACGTGGATGGCTTTAACATTTATTTTCTCACAGTCTAGTAGGCTAGAAGTCCAAATTCAGGGCGTAAGCTCCAGAGAAGGCTTTCTCTCTCTGTCGAATCTGGAGAAAGGTCCTTCTCATCAATCTTCCCCTGGACTAAGAGCGTCCCTGTGCAGGAACCCCTGGTCCAAAGGATGCGCTCTGCTCCCAGCACTGCTTTCTTGGTGGTATAAGGTCCCCCTGTCTCTCTGCTCGCTTCTCTCTTTTATATCTCAAAAGAGGTTGGCTCAAGACACAATCCAATCTTGTAGATTGAGTCCTGCCTCATTAACATAACTGCCGCCTATCCTACCTCATTAATATCATAGAGGTAAGATTTACAACACGTATGAAAATCACATCAGATGACAAAATGGTGGACAATCACACAGTACTGGAAATCATGGCCTAGCCAAATTGATACACATATTTTTTGGGGACACAGTTCAATCCATGTCAGTATCTAAAATGTGGCTGATGTCATTTGTCTATCCCACACTCACTTTAAAAAAAAAAAAAAGTTAATCCCCTGCATTCAGAAAAGACAGAGAAAACGTTAAAAGGACAGACTTACATGAACAATTTTCTATGTTGTAGCACCATGAAGAAGCCCTGGTGGTGCAGTAGTTAAGAGCTTGGTTGCTAACCTAAAGGTAGGTGGTTGGAACCCACCACCTGCTCTCTGGGAGAAAGCTGTGGCAGTCTTCTTCTGTAAAGATTCACAGCCTTGGAAACCATATGGGATGGTTCTACTCTGTACTGTGGGGTCGCTGTGAATTGCAATTGACTTGACAGCAGTGGGTTTTTTTGGTAGTGCCATAAAGTTTTTATGGCTCACTAGCCCTACTCTCAAGGACTCTTGCTGGCACGCTGGATAAGAGCTTGTCTGCTTAACGTAAGGTCGGCAGTTCAAACCCACCAGCTGCTCTATGGGAGAAAGATGTGGTAGTCTGCTTCTATAAAGATTATAGCCTTGGAAACCCCGTGGGGCAGTTCTGCTCTGTCCTGTAGGGTTGTTACAAGTTAGAATCAGCTGGATGACAATGGGTTTGGTTTGGTTTGGTTTGGTAGCCCTAATCTCACACTTCTTAATAAATGTCTCTACCCAGCACTTTCATCCACCCACATCCTTTGTATATCCCAAATGAAATGGTTCATTATTCATTTTCTAATCATTCCTGCTCTGGTTGGTTAATGTTGCTATTCATTTACTGTCATTCTCCCGCAGAGCTAGGTTTAAAACCTTTTCCTTGCCTACTTCACTGAGTTGGGTGTTAAATTCCACCAAGCCCAGTTCACTAGAGTCTCCCAGATTCCTGAGTTCAAGTCCAGTGACTTCTGCCTCCATTATAGTTTAGACAAGAGCCTGGAATTCACCATCATCTAGGATTATTCCTATAATTTACTCTGTTGTCTAAAGCTGAGTGATGCAAACAGTTAATGCTCTCAATTGCTAACCAAAAGATTGGAGGTTTGCGTTTACCCAGACGTGCCTTGGAAGAAAGATCTGGCCATCTACTTCTCAAGAATCAACCGTTGAAAACCCAGTAGAGGATGGTTCTACTCTGACACACATGGAGTTACCATGAGGTGGCATCAATTCCACGTCAACTGGATATCTCAAGTTTTGAACATATAGCAGCCTACCTTTGAACTTTTGTGTCACGCTGTTTGCATCTCTGAACATCATGAAGAAGTTCAGGCCCTTCGTGTCTCGGTTTTCTCTCGGCCTGCAGGCGATCAGCCTCCTTTGCCTGTTTTCACTTCCCTTCCTTCTCAGGTGGGCCCACACTGATAGCCTGGACTTCCCTGACACCAGCACCTTTAGTTCCTGTCTCCCTATAGGTTTTTCTGTATCCACTCAGAAAAGTCCAGCTGTGTATCAGTAGCACAATGTGTTTTTCCTACTCTGGCCCCAAAGCTGTTTAAAAAAAATCCAGTAGACATTCAGCTTGATGTTGCTGCAAATTCCCAGCGTCCAGCCTCAGCTGAAAGAACCCTAGTGCCATGCTTGCATCCTTTTACTTATGCTTGACATGTTCCTTTTCCCATTGCCATTAGAAGCCATTCCAGACTGCCACCACCTTGCTCTTCCTTTTTACCAAACCTTGTTCCCTACACGCTTAGCAGATTACCTCTTTCCTACTCAGTTGGGGAAACTGAGGCAATCAGGTGTGAACTTCCTCAACTTCTTGTTGTCCCCTAACCATAACCTTGACCTGTACCTGCATTTATCCTTCCCTTTCAGAGGCTGTCTTCTCTGGATCCTGCTTTCTCTTTCACCTTATTCAACTCATCACCTCTTCCATGGCCCCTCTATCTCCTAATTCTCCCCCTCTACTGGTACCTTCCCCTTTTTGGGGATCAGTGAAAGATATACATTTGAGGATTACGTTAAAAAATACTTTTTGAGAGATATAGTGGCTAAACACATTGCTGTTGGGTGCTGTTGAGTTGATTCTGACTCGTAGTGACCCCATGTGACAGAGTAGAATTGCCCCATAGGGTCATATGACTGATTTATTAAAGAAAGAAAATAAATTATCAGCTCAGCTATGAACTATTTAAATAAATCTTTTTCAGGACCTATTTTGATGCATTTTTTTGTTTAAAAATCGTAATCAAATTATTTCATTATAATGCTAAAACATTTGGGCAAAGAATGGTATAATTCCTTGAAACGAGTATAAACAAAATGAATATGGCAGCACTATCCTCAAGTCCCACCACTTGTCAGTTTGTCATACTGTGGTGACTTGCATGTTGCTGTGCTGCTTGCTGGAAGCTATGCTGCTGGTATTTGAAATACCAGCAGGGTCACCCATAGCAGACAGGTTTCAGTGGAGCTTCCAGACTAAGAGACTAGGAAGAAAAACTTGGCGATCTACTTCTGAAAATTAGCCAATAAAAACCCTATGGATCACAACAGAACATTGTCCAGTATAGTGCTGGAAGATGAGCCTCTGAAGTTGGAAGGCACTCAAAATGCATGGTGGATGTAACAATGGACTTGCGCATACCAACGATCGTGAAGATGGCACAGGATTAGGCAACATTTCGTTCTGTTTTACTTGGGTTCGTCATGAGTTAGAGCCAACTCGATGGCAACTAACAACAATATCCTCAAGTCAATGTTATTTTAATAAATACAGCAAATAATAAATGCCTGGACTAAATTTTGAGGTACAAGCATTAGGCTAAAGAAAAAAAAAAGGACAGAGCAATAGGGAAAGAACAGAAATAATGAGTAAATTTTTTTTCAATGCAAAAATTGCTTGATGACTTCCCTTTTTAAGAACATTCTTTCACTTCTGGCAAGATGGTGCTCTAGGCAGAAACACCACGCCGTCCCTCCACAACAAAGATCCGAAAAACTAAGCCAAACAGAGAATCAACAATCCTGAAACCCTAGAACATCAAATGAAGAGATAAAGAA
>NW_004444104.1:632670-641201 GCF_000243295.1 Trichechus manatus latirostris
GGTTGTTAACCAATGTCATAAAACAGCATGTGTGTTACTGTTACATGAGAAACTATCTGTTCTGTAAGCCTTCACCTGAAGTACAATAAAATATTAAAAAAATGTTTGCTAAACTGACAAGTGAAAAACAAAGAACATTCTTTCAAACTTTTTTTTTTTTTTAAATATGTGTGACTTGGAAAGAAAAAGACTTGGGATTGTCTTCCTGATAGCGTACAAACAATTTGCATCCAAATAATTGGCTGTGTTCTAGATATTTGCAAATCTGAATAGATTCGTTCAGAAATATGTCATAATCTGTTGTGTTCTAAGGATATTTTACAAATAACTTTTTAACCCATAGTTTAGCTAAATAATAACATTCGTTGTTTCACAGAGCCTAAAGATTTCTGTGGTATAGTTTTTAATGCAAAGAACATCTCAGAATATATCATGGTCAGAATTGGTCTGAAGAATTAGGACTCTTTCCTGGCCAGATAAGGAGCCATGAGGTTGCAGTGACAGTCTTGGTAAGAAAGAAAGCAGGTGTGGGTACGTGGGAGAGAAGGACGATTCTGCACACTTCCAGGAGTGGCATGCTGTTGTTAGCTGCCGTTGAGTCAGGACCCGACTCATGGTAACTCATGCACAATGGAACAAAACATTACCTGGTCCTGCACCATCCCCATGATGGGTTGCAGATTGGCCCACTGTGATCTATAGAGTTTTCATTGGCTGATATTCAGAAATAACTTGCCAGAACTTTCTTTCTAGTCCGACTTAGTCTGGAAGCTCTGCTGGAACCTGTTCAGCATCATAGCAACACTCAAGGCTCCACTGATAGATGGATAGAGTGATGACTGTGCATGAGATGCATTGGCCAAAAATCGAACCTGGGTCTCCCACATGGAAGACGGGAATTCTACCACTGAACCACCACTGCCTTCACGGGGCAGGACAGAAGGGACAAATGTCACGGTCACCAGGTGAGACTATGGCTTGCAAACCTAAGCAGGAGTTTTTACCTGTGATATTTATAAGCCAGTAGTAGTTTGTATGTTCACATAGCGCAGCCTAGTGTGAAAAAGAGCTTCACTGTATCTTTCTTATATACAAAAAAGCCTCACTTTTGGAACCTAAAGCAATTACTTCTTTCTGTTAGGTTAAAATGGACTGTCAAAACTAACTAAGCCTTCAGTCACCCTCCTGGGCGTAAAGGTGAACTGAAAAGAATCAGTGTTGTTCTACGAGAGCAGCTGCGTTACCAGGAGCCCAAAGCAGCAGGAAGTCTGTAAAAGAACGAGGAATCCTGAGAGTCTGGCTTGGACTGAGGTTACATGTTGTCCCCTTTATTTCCCCTCAATTCTGCGCTCTCTTTACTTGGACTTTTACCAGAGCTGAGTTGACTCTTTCCCTCTTTCTTGATTACCTTGCTAAGTAAGATTATGTGAAACCCATTGCCGTCGAGTTGATTCTGACTCATAGCGACCCTATAGGACCGAGAAGAACTGCTCCATAAGGTTTCCAAAAGGTTGTAATCTTTATGGAAGCAAACTGCCACATCTTTCTCCCATGGAGCGGCTGGTGGGTTCAAGCTGCCAGTCTGTCAATTACAGCCAAGTACTTAACCACTGCACCACCAGGGCTCCTTTAAGATTTTGTGAAAGACAAAAATTCATTCAGGAATAAAGATCAAGAGAAAGGGTACACGCCATAACTATAAGTAGTTTTCACAAGCGTAAACAAATGTGTGGACAACAGATGTCCATTTTGAAAGTGGCGATGGAAGTTGCTGTGTGTACATTTTCCCCCCGGAAATCATTCAAAAGCCACAAGGAGAATGAGAAACTAATTCAAATTCTGTTTTTGGCAAATTTTTGTTGTTGTTAGCTGCTGCTGACTTATGGCAACCTCATGCAAAACAGAATTAAATGCTCCCTGGCTCTGTGCCATCCCCATGATCAGTTGCAGATCAGACAGTTGTGATCCACAGGATTTCGGTTGGCTGGTTTTCAGAAGTAGATCATGAAGCCTTTCTTCCTAGTCGGTCTTAGTCTGGAAACTCCACTGAAACCTGCTCAGCATCGTAGCAACATGCAAGCCTCCACTGATAGACGGGTGGTGGCTGCACATGAGGTACATTAGCTGGCAATTGGACCCGGGTATCTTGCATGGAAGACCAGAAATCAACCACTGAACCACCAAAGCCTCGTGATTGGAAAAACTAGCACAGCTAACACCCCAACCTACAAAATGATGGAAAGTTGTCAAAGAATGGGAATTGACAAGGCTGTGAGGGCCCCAAGCACTGATAATCTCTGGTGCCCCCTCCTTTGCTTACTCACGCATTCAAATGGAATATGTAAGTTATATATATGCGTGTATATATATATGTGTGTGTGTGTCTTAGCTAACCATGATGAAACTTCTTTTTAAATGCAACTATACTAGTGGTTGAACGCAAAAGTGGCATATGCCATTTTAGCAGAATGAGATGAACTGGATAATAAAATTTTTAGTGGCTGTGAGGTACTAAGATTGCTACTATATACTACATTTCTGCAAAAAGAATATTCCACATATTCTACAACAAGCGAGTCAGTGTTCAACAATCAATGTAAAATTCTGTTAATTTCCCACAATGAAAAATTGACTTTCACCAATTTTGCATTAAATGACTTATACTTAAATATTGATTTTAGTTTGATTTGTTTCATAACAAATGCTATAATTATAAATGAACACATGAAAAGATGTCATAAAGAAACTTTAATGATCAGAAAACAAATATTACAACAAATTACTATATTTTATTTTTAGATAGATCTTCCATCTCTAACATGTTATAGTTAAAAAACATTTCTTTCTATTCTTTGCTCTTACAAATTGTTCAATGATTTTGTCACAGTGAAGGTGCCGAACAGTATCTACTTCCATATATAATAGGGATAATGAATTGAGTCTTTCTTAAATCATTGTATGCTAAAGGTTTTTGAGTCTCCTTATGGATGAAAACGAGCATTCTGTTGTGCAGCTTGTGATCATTGAAGTTAGGAATATGCGTAAAGCAGTTTGAAGATTGGGAGATACACATTGTATTTTCTCTTTTATTATGGAATCATACATGCCTACTTGAGTAAAATTTGTCTTTCCTGAATCTGTAATCTTAGTTCTTCATGTAAGAATGAAATTGTCAAACTTCTCCATAAAGGTTTGTATTTAAGTCGTTGGGGTAAGCCTGTACTAATTTCTTGTATGCCTTCATGCATTCTTCATCAGGTATAGCCACAGTGTTTAAGAAGGAAAATCCATTTGAAAGAACTTCATACACTTTCACCCTTCTTTTCATGTGAGATTTAAGTGGGTCAATGATGGTGTAGTATATGGTTACGTGAAATTGATCTCTGGCACTCAATACTTCTGGAGCACTTCTGTCATTTAGTTGTTTCTTTCTAATGCCTCTGCAACAGTGAACTGCTTGATAATTAGTATTTGGCAGTATTTGTTTTGTTTTCAAAGTTTTAGATTACATAAATACACTGTTAATGACTAGTAGAGGGCTGTGCATGTCTTTAAATTTACTTCTGAATCTTGGAGAGTTTGACTCGTCTGATGAAAATGCTGCAATGTATTATTCCACTTAACTAGCATAAATACATACTCTAGTGTTTGCACTTTGTTGGCAATGTTTACAGCTTCTCTTTTGTTATGTCCTTTTTGTGTCTGGTCTTTAGCAATATTTTCTAAGGCATCTAGAATCTGGAGTGTATGATTCCAGCATTGCACTCATTGCTACAGCATGCACTTCCCAATGTGTATTAGAAAGACATTTTAATACTCAATCATTGCCTAAATATGTTTTAAAAACTGCCCATCAGTGAGTAGAGGTGGCAAAAAATGTTTAGAATAACTGAACAGTAAAAAAAAAAACAAAACAACTGCTTCCAGACAACGATCTACTGTGCTACATCCTACAAGATTACGTGAATGTGCAACATGTGGTATAAAAATGGCATATACAGTACATTCTAAAATTTTCTGTTGCATGCATATATAACACCCTGACATATTTTCAGCATTGTTGTAGGGCTGGCCTCTGCACTTAGAAAAATTAATTTTGCAAACTTCATGTAAATAGTAAGTACTTGATTTGCAGTTTCTTCACCAGTATGACTTTTTAAGCTTGTAAATGTGATAAATCGCTCCACAGATTTTCCATCTGTTGGAGATACATATCTTAAAACAATACTTAGCTGAACTGTATGAGAAAGATCAGGAGTGTAATCTACAGACAAATCAAAATATCACATTATACTTATGTCACTGAAAATAGTTGATCAAATTTTATCACTTACTAAGTTTATTAATTCTTCACATGATGTTTTAGACATATACAATGGGTTGGCCTTTCCTGTGTTACCATATTTTGAGATGTGACCTGCTAAAAATGGATTAAACTGAGTAAAAAGTTCGAGTAAACCAAAAAATATTTCCGTTTTGTGGGTACCCAAACACTTCATTTCTTCTTTGAAAAAAGATAGTCCATGTTCAGCAATTGTTATAATGCAGCAACAGCATGTTGCAAACTGGCTTTCCAATACTGATGTTCTTCATTAATTTGTGTTTCCAGTACATGAGTTAAGCTAATACCATATCTTCAGTTTAAATGTGACAACATATAATGTCTGTGAGTTGAACTGTTTTATTGTTTATCAGTCATATTCAAGTTGCACTAATCGCTAGATCCACCTGCAGCAAATCGAGAATTTAATGATTTAGGACTGAATAGTTTGCAAACAAAACACTATACAGACCCAAACGATGGAGAATACGCTAGCTACTCCCTCTTATAATTTTCACCATTAGCTCTGCACCCTAGAAATACATTCTGGCTACAGAACCTTGTTTGTTTACCATCCAGAAATTGTCGGCATGAATTTTCAAATGATCCAGTGTGATGTTGACAATCAATTGACCATTAAAAAGAAAAATTATTCCACAAAGCAGGATCTGTATTTCTGTTACTTATGGATCTGTAGATGTGACAATTTCAGATTCTAAAATAGTTTCACTTTCTACACCATTATTTTTTTTTTAACTACAGCAAGGAATGGATGCAGAATTTGGGACAAATTCTGTTATGTTCATATTCTTTTTAGTAATTTCATCACTAGCTGTACTAGTACAACGATTTGTAATTAAACTCAAGTGTTCAGTGGAAGAAGTCTCTTCTGATTCATTATGTTTTAAAAAGGAAGTTAATTTTGGAATTGTCTTTAGAGATTCACAGATCCTTTTCTTTTTATCTTCTGTAAGCGTTTGTTTTTGGGCTCCATTTATTTGTTGCCATTTCATTTTACCTGGATATAAAATTGTGTCACTTTTTAAATTTGGTTCTGTCATAGCAAATAAATTTGAATAATTGAAAATAAATAAAATTTATAAAACAAGTAAAGTTTATAAAATAAAATTTGAATTTGGATGTTTACACAAAAATTTATATTTGAAAATTAGTAAGTAAAAAAATTGATTTGGAACATGTAATTTTGTTCTTCAGGTCTGAGATAGTCAAAAGGATAGAACTTACAAGGCATTCAGAAATAATTTCATTTGTTTGTCGTACGATGTTTGTTGGCGGGTCCTTCACAGATCTCCATAGTGTTTTTTGTCCTGAAATAATACTTAAAAACTTACACACTGACTTTCTGTCCTTTGATGCTGCATCTTCACAGTTCATTGCACTACTGCTGATACCCAACAAGGGCAAGAGCAATTGCAAATAGCATGATACAAATACAAGGTTATCCTCAATCTGAAGATATATTTTGGTTCACTTTACATAGGACCAGATATGTCACCAGTCACATGATTATAGTGCCACTGGTACGTTCTTGTGTGGTTGATGAGAGAGACCTGAATATGAGGTTATACCCAATCAGTCCGAAATGAAAAGGAAAATATAATTGTTATCGTATACAAAATTTATAAAATGGTATCAGTTTCATTTGGTAGCCTGCCAGTTCCCTTCTACTGAGGTGCTCGCTTTTTCTCGTGTCCTGTCTGCTTAGCATTAGTGAGTCTTCGTTTTGGACAACTGATCCCCCTGTTTTGTTGATGCCTTGCTTATCTTGCTTACAAGTGCTTACCTTGCTTATTGGGTAATCCGTTCCTGGGAGTTGAGCAACTGTGTGTATGGGAGGGCATTGGAGCTGTAGACTCAGAAAGCATCAGCAGTGTGTGCTTCTCAGAAGTGAAGGCCCTTCCGAAGCATCTTGTTCACAGTACACAGCAGGGAATTCCTTGACCTGGTTGGTGCCAACATGCAGAGGAGGTGGGCAAATGAGATCTCACACAGGTAAACCATATGTCCAGGAAGCTACCAGTCTGTTATAGTAAAGTACAGGACAGATTTTGCATTGTTAAAAAAAAAACCAAGGAGAACAACTGATTACCTCCTTTGGCTGAGAAATAAAGATTAGACAAACTCAAAAACTCTAGGCCATGCAAAAATTCCAGTCAGACCAGAACATATGCCTCCCTGCCTCAAACCTCCTAAAAATAACCGGTCAGACAGAGAAAGACAGATGGAAAATGGCAGCTCTTGGATCAACCTTGACTACCCATTAAAGCCAAAAAAAAAAACAAACCCATTGCCATTGAGTCATTTCTGACTCATATGGTCTAAATAGTACTGACACCTGGGCCCCTGTGCATAGCAAGTGAATCAGAATTTCTCGAGATGGATCCTAGGCAGTGGCATCTTATGAATCTCCCAGGGTGGTTCTGATATGTGACCACAGCTGAGAACCACTGCTCTATGTGACATTTGTCCTACTGTAGTGGCTTGCATGTTGCTGTGATGCTCAACACTTTGCCACCGATATTTCAAATATGGTAGACAGGTTTCAGCAAAGCTTACAGACTAAGACAGGTTTGGAAGAAAGATCTGGCAATCTACTTCTAAAAATTAGCCAACGCAAACCCTGTGGATCACAACAGTCCAATATAGTGCTAGAAAATGAGCCCCTAGGATGGAAGGCAAAATACACAGTGAATGCAATGATAGACTCAAACATACCAGTGATTATTAAGATGGTG
Source organism: Trichechus manatus latirostris (assembly GCF_000243295.1). Lineage (NCBI taxonomy): Eukaryota > Metazoa > Chordata > Mammalia > Sirenia > Trichechidae > Trichechus > Trichechus manatus. The sequence continues at coordinate 639,748 of NW_004444104.1, forward strand.
TGGGACCAGGCAATGTTTTGTTCTATTGTACGTGGGGTTCAAACTCAACAGCAGGTAACCATAACAACAACAACCTCTATGTCCAATAGTAAATATGTTCATTCAGCTACCTAAAAATTCATTACGTTTCTGACTTAAACAAGAACTGAATGTGTCATCTGCCCCAGAAGACAAACATCAAAACAAATCAACAAACAAAAGCAACGCTTATGTATAATAGAGAAAATCATTGAGGAAGATTATCTAAATCAAGCATGATCGACAACAGCTCTTAACTTGTACTGTACTGTGCTATTATATTTCAACAAATCTAACATGCCCATTTTTTTGCATTTTAATAGGTCTGAAATCGGGATACATATTACAATCTGTGGCATGTTACAGGTTAATTTGCAACCTCCTTAGTGGTACAAAAACAACGGTATTCTTGCATTTATTGTTCTTGGATTTGGTGAGATTATTGTGTGCAGTAAAGTCAAGAACTTGTCCATGAAGCCTACTGAATCAGTAATATGCATTTTTTTTTTTTAATTTAGAACTGCCATCTTAAAATTTCCCACTGGTCTTCCCTTGCCAAATCAAGTGCTCGTTTTTCTGAGGTCATCTCTGACCTCACCAGAGTACATGATATAACATTGAACACAGTCCACCTTACTCATGTGTGGCACCATAGAGGGTATGAATTTCCATAACCCACAGATTCTGCTTCCACAGGGAATTATCAAAATTTGTGTTCATCATGTGTCTTCATTTGTTGATACAGTCTTCTACTCTTGGTAGCATTGTTCCCTCATTCTTCCATTTTTCAGGAACTAAGTGCATTCGTTCATTCTGCCCTACCCTCTCATCACTACCACCCCTACCCGAAAAAGGCAAGTTCTTTGTTTTTTTTTTGGTTGTCAAGTTTATTTGGGATCCTTTTTTTTTTTTTAATTGTGCTTTAAATGAAAGTTTACAATTCAAGTTAGTCTCTCATACAAAAATTCATATGTACATCATTATGTGACCCTAGCTTCTCTCCCTATATTGTGCCAGCACACTCCTCCCTTCTACCCTAGATTTCTTGTGTCCATTCAACTAGCTCCTGACCCTTTCTGCCTTCTCATCTTGTCCCTGGACAGGAGCTGCCCATTTAGTCTCATGTATCTATGCTATACACTTGAGCTAAGAATCACACTCTTCATGAGTATCATTTTATGTCCTATAGTCCAGTCTAATCTTTGTCTGAAGAGTTGGCCTTGGGAATGGTTTTAGTTTTGGGCCAACAGAGAGTGCGGGGTCCATGTATTCCAGGGTCCCTCCAGTCTCAATCAAACTATTAAGTCTGGTCTTTTTACTAGAATTTGAGTTCTTCACCCCACTTTTCTCCTGCTCCATCAGGGACTCTTGGTTGTGTTCCCTGTCCGGGCGGTCATTGGTGGTGGCCGGGTACCATCTAGTTCTTCTGGTCTCAG
>NW_004444104.1:641994-650582 GCF_000243295.1 Trichechus manatus latirostris
AGTCTCTCCACAACCTCTCCAGCATTTATTATTTTGTGTTTTTTGGATTAATGCTAGCCTTGTTGGGGTGAGATGATATCTCATTGTAGTTTTGACCTGCATTTCTCTAATGGCTAATGATCGTGAGCATTTCCTCATGTATCAGCCCCCTCAGTGTCTTCTTTGGGGAAGTGCCTGTTCATGTCCTTTGCCCATTTTTTAATTGGGATATTTGTCTTTTTGTTGTTGAGGTTTTGCAGTATCTTGTAGATTTTAGAGATTAGACGCTCATCGGATTTGTTGTAGCCAAAAATTTTTTCCCAGTCTGTAGGTTGTCGTTTTACTCTTTTGGTGAAGACTTTTGATGACCATAAGTGTTTGATTTTTAGGAGCTCCCAGTTATCTAGTTTCTTTTCTGGTGTTTGTGCATTGTTTTTATGGTTTATATTCTGTTTATGCCATGTATCAGGGCTCCTAGCATTGTCCTTATTTTTTCTTCAATGATCGTTATCATTTTCTATATTATAGTTAGGTCTTTGATCCATTTTGAGTTAGTTTTGTGCATGGTGTGAGGTATGGATCTTGTTTCATGTTTTTTGCAGATGGATATCCAGTTATGCGAGCACCATTTGTTAAAGAGACTGTCTTTTCCCCAATTAACGGACTTTGGGCCAAAAAGGCAAGTTTTTTAGGTTACCTCACTGGTTTGACTAAAACTTGTATTGACACAATTTTTTTTTTTTAAATCTTAAATATGGTTTAATACTCTTCTCCATTTCTGTACATCACAACACCAAGATTTTGCTGCTTAAGATCTCTCTGCAGAGGCTATAGAGAATGCAAAGGCTATGGTTTTCACTCCCTTATTTATGTGTTTGTACGTGTAAGTGTAATACATATCAGTATATATTGATACACACATCAGTATATAATGCAATATATATCACCAAAGAGAACAGATTGATTAAAGAAATACAAAAATTTGGCATCATTTCCAAAATAAAAACTACAAAAGGAGCTGCATACCCTAAATGTATCATGTGAAACAAGCATATCCAAAAATGTAAATTTACATCCAATTTCTCTGGTCTTGTCATATTACATTAGACCCATTTACAATGGCAAAACCCTAAGGTACTGCTGTGAAGACAGCATGTTTGCTTGCTCTTGGGTTTTCTGCAAACAGGCAGCAGAGCCCAAAGCAAAAGCCTATTCCGGTGAAGATTCTCGCATCAGTGAACACCAAAGAATTGACTCTTCTCGCTGGCTGTTGAGACATCAGGTTACACATTGACAGTCATTTCGACCTCAGAGTACAGTGTGAGAACCAGAAACTACATTTTAAGACATACTCCATTCAAGTGAAACAGGATTATTGGAACGATAGGTAGGTCTGTAACCTGGGAACAAGGAGCTGGTTCAGACCAATAAAGCTACGAGTGACTGAGTCAAAAGTCAGTGAAGAACAGCAGTCAGGCACTACGTGTTAAAAGTACCCAATTTGAAAATCAAATGCACCCCACTACCGTAGTCAGTGTAGGGGTGATACCAATTGACTTTTTAAACCTTTGGTCCTTCAAAGTCCATTTGGTATGCTTTTTCATTGCTACCACTGGGCACATTCTACACACTGTTCACTGTCACTACCTTGGGCCTTGCATATCAGCTGGGTTCAAGTCCAACTTGTAGCCCAACTGTTAACACAATTTTTTATGTTGCAAGTGGCGACCAAACACCAACTATAAAAGTTTTAAACAAAAAAGAGATTTATTGGTAGGTCTAACTGAAAAGTTCCAGATTATTTGCGTTTGCATGACTTGTTCCAGGGCCTCAAACATTGCTGTCAGTTTTTCTCCATGTCCATCTCTCAGATCTCCCTTCTGCCGTGTAAACTTTTTCCATGGCTGCTTCAACAAGCCAAAACTCTAATCACTATCAAATTCAAGTCAAGCAGAAAAGAAAGTGTCTTTCCATTCATGAAAATGAAAATTGTGGGATTTGCTCTGATTGATCGTGATTAGCTTGGCTTGAGTCGTTCTTAAAATTATCATTGGAGCCAAGAGAGTGTCATGCTCTGATTGGCCTGGCCTGAATCACATGACCTCCTACTCAGCAGGAATGGTGCTGACCTGACTTGATCAAAAGCGAATGGACTGAAAGTGAGCTAGGGGTGATTCCCCAAAAAGAAAATTCAAGTGTCATTACTAGAATTTGAATTAATGGATGCCTGGAAGCAAAAAAAAAGCAGCATATAGAATAGAAGTTATTGAAACAACATTTTGTTTTTAAGGTTATATTTAAGTTGTTAATTTGTCATTTCTGAATGAAAAAAGAAATCTCCTTTTTAAATATTAGTGAGCAGGTGGGAAATGTTTGTGCTATTGTGGAAGAATTTGTGGAGTTGCAAGATTTTCTTCTTGTGCTGAAATTGTACAGAATCCAATGCTTTATTTCGTTCATAGTAAGGAATTGGATGGGTCACATAGTTGATGTGCTTAAGCCAAAGTCTCCATTTCTGCATGTCTTCTTTCCTACAATTCTAACCCTCCTTTTTCAATTAACAACAATAAAAAAGAATGGTTTTTGTGATCACTTCCTTGCTGAGGGAAGGCTACACACCTGCTTCTGACCATTATCCCCATGATTGTGACCTTGTCTCCTCACCTTATCTACTTGAGAAGTCTCTAAAGATCTGTTCTCTTAAAAAAACTTTTCCATTCAAAATCTGTTCTTGGATACTAGGGAGACCATAACAATGGGAATGCTGTATCATGAGGTTATAGGGTAACAGTATAATATTATGGCTCTGGTGTATGGGGGAAAAGACAATTATAAAGAGGAAAACAAAAAAGGGGAGAAAAAACAATTAAAAAGTTGGCTTTGGGTCATAGTGCTTGAAGACTTCTAGGCATGGACATTTCGAAGTCCTCATGCTACAAACTAGACTTACTTTCATCATCTCTCCCACTTCTCCCCAAACTTTCTTCTCTTTTCCCTCTGATAACGGCATTGCCTTTTACCAGTTGGCCATGCCAGAATTCTACATAGTTTAATTGAAATAATTTCAGACAAACGTGTGTAGCCTTCTGACAAGGTCAGAATCATGGGGATGATGGTCAGAAGCAGTTAAGTTCGGATGCATAGGAATTCCAGTATCTTTAACTTTCAGACTATGTGAGTGTCTGTGTGGTGTCTGTGTGTATTTGTGAGGAATGTTAAATTGTGCATCATATCACAAAAAATTGTTGACAAATGATGCTTACCTGGATATCAGAAAACTAAAGAAGAAAAAAAGCTAAGAATTTGGTGTGATTGTATATAAAAGTGCTATTACAAGGCCTATCTATGAGAGTTAATTACTAATTCAGCACACTAGAGTAGTCCCACCTTATCTGTGGGGTTCCAAGACCCCTCCCCCCATGGATGCCTGAAACATCAGATAGTGCCAAACCATATATATACTAAGTTTTGTCCTATACATACATATGATAAAGTTCAGTTTATAAATTAGGTACAGTAAGAGTTTACTAACAATCACTAATAATAAAATAGAACAATTATAACAATATACTGTAATGAAAGTCATGTGAATGTGGTCCCCGGGCGAGATGGAGCAGGACGGTGCAAGATTTCATCACGCTGCTCGTTTAACATTTTCGGACCACGGTTGACCCGGTAACTGAAACCACAGAAAGTGAAACCGGGGATGGGAGACTGCTGTATTAGATACTACTAATTAAGAAAAAATCTGTTTTTGTTGTTAGTTCCCTTCAAGTCACCTCTGACTCATGGCAACCCCATGTACAACAGAACGAAATGTTGCCCAGTACTGTGCCGTCTTCACAGTTATTAGCATGTTTGAGTCCATTGTTGCATCCAGTGTTTGAATGCTTTCCAACCTCGGGTTCATCCTACAGAGCTATATCAGATAGTATTCTGTTGTGATCCGCGTAGAGTTTTCATTGGTTAATTGTTGGAATTAGATCTCCAGGCCTTTCTTCCTAGTCTGTCTTAATCTGGAAACCCCACTGAAACCTGTTCACCATGTGTGACCCTGCTGGTGTTTGAAATACCAGTAACGTAACTTCCAGCATCATAGCATCACACACTTTTATCATATTAGATGTATATGATTAAGTAAGTCAAAATACCTTATCATAAAGGCTGTCTATGTCATATTTTATGATTCATGTATCTTTAGAGTCTTTTTGGTAAATTCAATATCAACTTTAAAAATAATTGTAGTAATAAAAAAAAGTTGCTGTTGAGTTGACACCAACTCACCATTTAATGTGTATTTGCTAAGTGTAAAGTACTTTTTGTGTATTATTTAATTATTTTACCAACCCTAAGGGTTTTACATTGGGCAAATCTGCTGCAGAAGTTCTCTTTAAAGTGTTAAAAAGCAAAGATGTCACTTCAAGGACTAAGATGCCCCTGACCCAAACTGATGTTTTCAGTCACTTTATATGCATGTGAAAGCTGGACAGTGAATAAGGAAGACTGAAGAAGAATTGATGCCTTTGAACTGTGGTGTTGGTAAAGAATATTGAATATACCACGGTGTCAGGTATGGATCTTGTTACGTTTTTTTGCAGATGGATATCCAGTTATGCCAGCACTATTTGTTAAAGAGACTATCTTTTCCCCAATTAACGGACTTTGGGTCTTTATCAAATATCAGCTGCTCATAGGTGGATGAATTTATTTTTGGATTCTCGATTCTATTCCATTGGTCTATGTATCTGTTGTTGTACCAGTACCAAGCTGTTTTGACTACCGTGTTAGTATAATGGGTTCTAAAATCAGGTAGTGTGAGGCCTCCCACTTTGTTCTTCTTCTTCAGTAGTGCTTTACTTATCCGGGGAGTTCTGATCTCCCTGCAGCCCCTCCAACATTTGTTATTTCCTTTTTTTTTTTAAATTCGTGCCAGTAATGCTGGGGTGAGATGGCATCTCACTGTGGTTTTGATTTGTATTTCGCTAATGGCTAGTGATCGTGAGCATTTCCTCACGTGTCTGTTGGCTGCTTGAATGTCTTCCTTGGTGAAGTGTCTGTTCATTTCCTTTGCCCATTTTTTAATTGGATAATTTGTCTTTTTCTTGTAGAGGTGTTGGATTTTCTTGTAGATTTTAGAGATTAGACGTTTGTCTGACTTGTAATGTCCAAAAATTTTTTCCAAGTCCATAGGTTCTCTTTGTACTCTATTGGTGAAGTCTTTTGATGAGCATTAAGTGTTTAATTTTTAGAAGATCCCAGTAGTCTAGCTTATCTTCTGGAGTTTGTGTGTTGTTGGTTATGGTTTGTATCCTGCTAATGCAGTGTATAAGGGCCTCTAGCATTGATCCTATTTTTACTTCTATGAACTTTATAGTTTTTGGCTTTATGTTTAGGTCTTTGACCCATTTTGAATTAGTTTTTCTACATAGTGTGTGTTATGGATCCTGTTTCATTTTTTTGCAGATGGGCATCCAGTTTTGCCAGTACCATTTGTTAAAAAGACTGTTCCCCATTTAATGGACTTTGGACCCTTATCGAAGATCAGGTGACCATAGGTGGATGGATTTACATCTGGATTCTCAATTCTGTTCCATTGGTCAGTGTGTCTGTCGCTGCACCAGTACCAGGTTGTTTTGACTACCATAGCTATATAGTAGGTTCTGAGATCAAGTAGTGCTAGTCCTCCTACTTTATTCTTCTGAGGTCAATAGTGCTTTACTTATCCGGAGCCTCTTTGCTTTCCATATAAAGTTAATAATTAGTTTTTCAATATCTTTAAAGAATGTTGTTGGTATTTGGATTGTGATTGCATTGTATTTGTAAATTGCTTTGGGTAGAATTGTCATTTTCACAATGTTGAGTCTACCTATCCATGAGCATGGTATGTTTTTCCATTTATGTAGATCGCTTTGGGTTTCTTGGAGTAGTGTTTTGTAGTTTTCTTTGTATAGGTCTTTGACATCCCTTGTTAGATTTATTCCTAAGTATTTTATTTTTTAGGGGCCATTATAAATGGTATTGTTTTCCTGATTTCCTTTTCATCATTCTCTTTATTGGTGTATAGCAATTCAACTGATTTAACTTCTTCAGTATGAATTTGGATGCCCTTTATTTCTTTTTCTTGCTTTATTGCTCTGGTTAGGACTTCCAGCACAATGTTAAAAATGAGTGGTAATAAAAGGCATCCTTGTCTTCTTCCTGTTCTCAAGTAGAATGTTTTCAGCCTCTCTCCATGGAGAATGATGTTGGCCATTGGTTCTGCATAGATTCCTTTTATTATTTTGATAAATTTCCCTTTTGTACCTATTTTATTGAGAGTTTTTTTCAGAAATGGATGTTGGACTGAGTCGAATGCCTTTTCTGCATCACTTGAGATGATCATGTGATTGTTTTCTTTCCCTTTATTTATGTGGTGGATTACGTTGATTGATTTTCTAATGTTGAATGATCATTGCATACCTAGTATGAATCCTAATTGGTTGTGGTGTATTATTTTTTTGATATGATGTTGAATTCTATTGGCTAGGATTTTGTTGAGAATTTTTGCATCTATGTTCATGAGAGATATTGGTCTGTAATTTTCTTTTTTTGTGGTGTCTTTGCCTGGTTTGGTATCAGGGTTTGCTGGCTTCATAGAATGAATTCGGAAATGTTGCTTCCTTTTCTGTGTTCTGAAATAGCTTGAGTAGTACTGGTGTAAGCTCTTCTCTGAATGTTTGGTAGAATTCTCCAGTGAAGCCATCTGGGCCAGGGATTTTTTTGTTGGAATTATTTTTGTTACGGGTCTTTTGAGATTTTCAACATCACTTTGTGCTAGTTTGGGTAGGTAGTGTGTTTCTGGAGATCTATCCATTTCCTCTAGGTTTTCAAATTTGTTGGAATGTAGTTTTTTATAATACTCTGTTATGATCCTTTTTATTTCAGTTGTGTCTGTTGTAATGTCTCACATTCCATTTCTTATTCAGGTTATTTGTGTCCTCTCCTGTTTTTCTTTTGTCAGTTTGGCTAGTGATTTGGTTTTATTGAGTCTTTCTGTTTTTCTATTCTCTATTTCATTTATTTCTGCTCTGATCTTTACTATTTCCTTTCTTCTGGTGGCTGTGAGGTTTTTTTGCTGTTCTCTTTCTATTTGTTTGAGTTGAGTAGTTAATGTTTTGATTTTGTCCCTTTCTTCTTTTTTGATATGTGCATCTATTGCTATAAATTGTCATCTGAGGACTGCCTTTGCTGTGTTCCAAAGGTTTTGGTATGATGTGTTTTCATTCTTGTTTGATTCTAGGATTTTTTTGATTTCATCTATTACCCACTGGTTTGTAAGCAGGGTGTTATTTAGTTTCCATGTAATTGATTTTTTTTCCCTTGCTCTTCATGTTGTTAATTTCTACTTTGATGGCATTGTAGTCAGAGAAGATACTTTTTATTATCTCAGTGTTTTGGATTTTGTTGTGGGTTGCTCTATGGCCTAAGACTTGGTCTATTCTGGAGAACATTTCATGTACGTTGGAAAAGAATGTGTACTTTGCAGCTGTTGGATGGAGTGTTCTGTATATATCTCTGAGGTCAAGTTGGCTGATTGTGTCCTTTACGTCCTCTGTATCTTTGTTCAGTTTCTTTTGAGACTTTCTGTCCTTTACCAAGAGTGGTGTGTTGAAGTCTCCTACCATTATTGTGGAACTGTCAATTTCTCTTTTCAGTGTGTTAGCATTTGTTTTCTGTATTGTGGAGCCCTGTCATTGGGTGTGTAAATGTTTATTATGGTTATGTCTTCATGGTGGATCACATCTTGAATCATGATATAGTGCCCTTCTTTGTCTTCTATGGTTGATTTTGTTTTAAAGTCTATTTTATCTGAGATTAGTATTGCCACTTCTGCCTGCTCTTTTTAGGTAGCTGTTAGCCTGATATATTTTTTCCATCCTTTGATTTGTAATAAATTTATGACTTTGTTTCTAAAAGTGTGTCTCTTGTAGACAGCGTATTGATGGATCCTTTTTTTTTTTTTGTGTCCATTCTATTTCTCTCTGTCTCTTTATGGGTGCATTTAGGCCATTTACATTCAGTGTAATTACTGATAGGTGTGAGTTTATTGGTATCATTTTGTAGTCCCTTTTTTTTTATTGTACTTCAGGTGAAGGCTTACAGAACAAATAGTTTCTAGTGAAACAGTAGTACACATGTTGTTCTATGACATTGGTTAACAACCCCACAACATGTCAACCCTCTAACTTCTCAACCTTTTTTTTTTGGTGAAAATACACATAGCCCAAGATACACCATTTCAAAAATTTCTACATGCACAGTTCAGTGACATTGACTACGCTCTATGAATTGTGCTGTTATTCTCACTTAAGATGAAGGCTTACAGAACAAAATAGTTTCTCATTTAACAGTTACTACACATGTTGTCCTATGACACTGGTTAACAATCTCACAACACATCAACAATATCCTTACTCAACCTTGGGTTCCCTATCACCAGCTTCCTTGTCCCCTTCTGCTTTCTGGCCCTTGTCACTGGACTTCTGTACCTCGTTAGTCTCATTTGGTTTTACGGGGCTGTCCACTCCCAGGCTGAACAGTGAACCTCAGAGGTAACTTCACCACTGAGG
>NW_004444104.1:657542-665106 GCF_000243295.1 Trichechus manatus latirostris
TGGGAAGCAGAGGGGGCCGAGTGTGGGTGAAGAAGGGTAGAGAGTGGGAAAGCATATATGACAAATTACCGGAGCTCTGCAGCCCCTCACAAAGAAGCAAAGATGGCGTACGTAGCGAGGTACTCGAGCAAAAGGAGGCGGAGGTGGGGAGAGGCAAGGAAGAAATAAGAAGCAGAAAAAAAGCAACAGCAGCAGCCAACAAATGGCACTCAGAGAGCCACCCGTTCGGGTGTGTGGAATCCAAGCAGCCACTGTTTCCCATTCAAGAGACTGTGGCCGCCGGAAGCAGAGGTGGCCGAGTCAGGGTGAATAAGTGTGGGGGGGTGGGAAAGCGTATATTGCCAATTACCGGTTGTTTTGTCTCCGGCTGGATGTTCCGTGAGGCTGCTTTCTCGTACCCCATTTGTTGGTTTCCAATAGGAGTCCAAGATGGTGGATCTGCGCTGCGTTAGCTGGTAGGGGACCTCTGTATGAATCTCTCCTGGCTCTCCATTCTCTGCCAGTTTTCTCACTCCATTTGGTGCTTGGCTGAGTTGTTTATCTCTTCATTTGATGTTTTAGGGTTTCAGGATTGTTGTATTCTCTGTTCGGCTTAGTTTTTTGGATCTTTGCTGTGTAGTAATGGAGTGGTGCTTCTGCCTAGAGTGCCATTTTGCCGGAAGTCCTGTAGTCCTTTTTTATGGTGCGGATGTTTTCTTTTTCTTTGTTCTTCTTACTCTCTTGTGCTGAATTCCTTTTGTTTGTGGATTTTTTTTTCTATTTCTTCTTGTTTTTTTAGATTTTGTTTTTACTGAAACTATGTTTTTCTTCTTTATTTTGATGAGTAGGTTTGTTGACTTTCTTTGTGGTTACCTTGTAATTTACTCTTATCTTTCCTCGTTTGGACCAGTTTATTGTTACTTGATATCACCTTGCCTTCCTCTCCACTGGAAGGTTCTATACCTACACTGTTTATTCTTTCGTTTGTTGTTCTGATGTTGTTATCATTTACAGATTAATCTCTCCGGTTCCCTGTTGTAATTCTTTTTGTTTTGGATAGTCCTTGAGAGTTCATTTCCTAGGTTGGTATCTGGCTGTACGATACTGTGCCCTAGATTCAGGCTGTTGTCTGATGTTGTTTGTTCTCAAATTGAAGGTCTTCCTTTAATAATTCTTGTAAATTTTGGTTTACTTTTAACATAGTCCTTTAATTTCTGTATGCCTGGAAATGTCCTAATATCACCATCACATTTGAATGAGAGTTTTGCAAGATATATTATTCTTCGCTGACAGTTTTTTTCTTCCAAAGTTGTATATATGTCATCCTGTTGCCTTCTTGCCTGCGTGGTTTCTACCGAATAATCCAAGCTTAGTCTTATTTTTTCTCCTTTGTATGTGACTTTTCGTTTTTCTCAAGCTGTTCTCAGGATTCTTTCTTTGTCTTTGGTTTTAGTTTGTGTGATTATGATATGCCATGGTGATTGTCTTTTGGGATCTATTCTATATGGGGTTGATTCAGCTTCTTGGATGGTCAGCTTTTCATCTTTCATAATATTGGAAAAGTTTTGTGAGCAGTTCTTCAGTGATCTTCTCTTTGTTTTCTTTTTTCTCCCCATGTTCTGGAAGTCCAATCACTCACAGATTTTTGCTTTTGATTGTATCCCACATGATTCTCAGGGTTTCTTCATTAGTCTTTGTTTTTTTTTTTTTTTTCCTTCTGATTTTTCCTCAAATAGAGTTGTATTCAAGTGTATGTCTTCAATTTCACTGATCCTGTCTTCCATCATTTCAAACCTGCTCCTCAGCCCTTCTATGACACTGTCCATTTCTGATATTTTACTGTTTATCTTTTGGATTTCTAATTGCTGTTTTTGTATGATTTCTAGTTGTGAATTTATTTTGGCATTTTGTTCTTGTATTATTTTCCTGAATTCTTCCATTTTTTTGTCTGTATTTTCCATGAATTTGTCCGCCTTTTCCATGTCTGTTTTTTCCTCATTGTTGTCTGGTTTTTACTTCAACTCTTGGCTAGCTCTGAATATTAGAGACTTGAATTCCCTATAAGGTAGTTTTATTGCCATTTCTTCTAATGGAAAGCCATCTGGTGTTTTATTTTGGACGCCTATTTGAACCATCCTGTCCTGTTTTTGTATACGTTTTGATATTGTCTCCTGTCTTTCTGACATTCAATAGTTATTTTCCTTGTTTATTGATTGTAGATTCGTTTGTTTTTCCTGCTGCTGTTTTATTTGGTTGTGTCTGAGCAGGTGGGCTGTGTATTCTTTGGCATTTGCTTGTCTGTGCATGTGATTCTTTTTACTTCTTTGTCCAATGGGCAGGGTCAGTTGCTCAGCTACGGTGCAGCAGGCCAGGTCCAGCTGAAGGGGAGTTGCTGGGATGGGTTGTTTATGGCACGTACTAGGGCTGACATGGTGGGCCAGGAATCAGTGCAGGGCAGGTTCTGGTAGGCTGTGCCTCTGCTGCTCGGGAGTGTGATATTCAGCACACGGGGCAGGTAGGCAGGAAGGAGGGGGGGATTGTGATGTGTGGAGGTAAGTTGGGTATCAGTGAGAGGAGAGAGAAGCAGAAGCCAAAAACAAACAAATAAACCAAAAAAAGAGTAATAAGGGAACTGGTCATTGGAGTGGAAAGATGAGAAACCGAGAAATGGAGAAAAACAAAAAGAAAAAAAAAAGGAGGAGGTAGAAAATAAATAAAAAATAGGATAAAAAGCAAATCCCCAGGGATCTCACTGATGTGGCTACAAAGACTTGGTAAGTGGCTTCCTAGGCTGCAAAGTATAGCCTGGCTAGAAAGGGTAGACTTGTCACACAGTGCCATGTATTCAGAATGCAGGAAGAGAAGGTAAGTATAAATAGATAAGAAGCTGAGAAATGAAGAAAGATAAAAAGGAAAAAAGAGAGAAAAGAAAACAAAAAAATAATGCTGCCAGGAATCCCACTCTTTGGCTGTGGTGACTGGGGAAGTAGCTCCCAAGCCACGCAGTCCCTCCCAGCTAGAAGGGGCTCCCAAACCAGGAAGAGAAAAAGAAAATAAACAAAAGAAAACAGAAGAAATCAAAACAAAGCAAAGAAAAGGCCCGGGAATCCCATTGGCTTGGCCACATGGGCTGGGAAGCAGTTCCACAGTCGAGTGGCATTTAACAGCCTTTCAAGAAGAAGCAAAGATGGCACACGGAGCCAGGCATTTGAGAGAAAGGAGGGGGAGGTGGTGAGAGACATGGAAGAAACCAAAAGAAGTGGAAAAAAGCAACACCAGTAACAAAGACTTGCACTCAGGGAGCCCGCCAGTGTGGGCGGGTAGAATCCTGTGCCACAGGGCTGAAGCTGGTGCCTCCATGCCAAGAGACTCTGGCCGCAAGAAGCAGAGGAGGCCAAGTGGGGTGAAGAAGGGTGGAGAGTGAGAAAACGTATATCACTTGTTACTGGTTGTTCTGTCTCCTGCTGGGAGCTCGGTGAAGCTGCTTTTCCATACTCCCTGTTTGCCAATCTCCGACAGGAGTCCAAGATGGCAAATCCGTGCTGCCTTAGCTGATAGGGGACCTCTGCACATATCTCTCCTCGAGCTCTGTCTCTGTTAGTTTCTTATTCCATTTAGTGCCTGGGTGAGTGCTTTATCTCTTCATTTGAAGCTTAGGGTTCCAGGATTGACATTTGTTTCTGTTCGACTTAGTTTTTTGAGTCTTTGCTGTGGAGAAATGGCATGGTGCTTCTGTCTGTGGCACCATATTGCCCAAAAGTCCTGCTCTAATTTTTATTATTTCCTTTCTTCTGATGCCCATGGGATTCTTTTGCTGCTCTCTTTCTATTTGTTCAAGCTGTAGGGTCAGTGTTTTGATTTTGGCCCTTTCTTTTTGGATGTGTGCATTTATCACTATAAATTGACCTCTGAGCACTGCTTTTGCTGTGTCCCAATGGTTCTGGTAGGACTGTTTTCATTCTCATTTGATTCTGTGAATTTCTTTGTTCTGTCCTTGATTTCTTCTATAACCCATTAGCTTTTGAGTATGGTGTTGTTCAGTTTCCATGTATTTGATGTTTTTTCCTTGCTTTTTCTGTTATTGATTTCTACATTTATGTCTTTATGGTCAGTAAAGATGCTTTGTAATATTTCGATGTTTTGGTTTCCTTTAAGGCTTACTTTATGGCCTAATATGTGGTCTATTCTGGAGAATGTTCCATACGCATTGGAAAAGAAAGTATACTTGGATGCTATTGGGTGGAGTGTTCTGTATATATCTATGAGATCAAGTTGGATGATTGTGGCATTTAGATCTTCCATGTCTTTGTCGAGCTTCTTTCTGGATGTTCTATCCTTCACCGAAAGTGGAGTGTTGAAGTCTCCTACTGTTATTGTGGAGCTGTCTCTCTGTCTTTTCAATGCTGTTAGAGTTTGTTTTATGTATTTTCGAGCCCTGTTGCTGCTGCATACATATTTATCATGGTTATGTCTTCTTGGTGTATTGACCCTTTAATCATTCTGTAGTGTCTTTCTGTATCCTTTGTGGTGGATTTTGGTTTAAAGTCTATTTTGTCAGAGATTAATATTGCTACTTCTGCTCTGTTTTGGGTGTTGTTTGCTTGATATATATTTTTCCATCCTTTGAATTTTAGTTTGTGTCTTTGAGTCTAGGGTGTGTCTCTTGTAGGAAGCATATAGAGGGATCATATTTTTGTATCCATTATGCCAGTCTGTCTCCTTATTGGTCCATTTAGTCCATTTACATTCAACATAATTATAGGTATGAGTTTAGTGCTGTCATTTTGATGTATTTTTGTGTGTGTGTGTGTTGTTATTGACAGTTTCCTTGTTCCACTTAATTTTCTGTGCTGAGTCATTTTTCTTTCTATATTTTCTTTTCGTCTTTTTCATTGTTTTGCTTTTGTATTTGCTGAGTCTTTATGTTTTTCTTGTTTTTTAATTTGATGTGTAGGATTATTAGTTTCCTTTGTGGCTACCTTAATATTTACTTCTGTTTTTCTGAGTTTATAACAATCTTTTATTTTTTGATGTTGCCTTGAGTTCTTCTTCATATGAAAGCTTTGTAACTACATTGTTTAGTCCCTCTTTTTGTTTTAATGTTGTTATCTTTTACATATTGACATCTCTGTTTCCCTATTTTCAGTGTTTTCACTGTGATTTATTTTTGTGTCTTCTGTATCTGGGATGATATTTGGTTATTCTGTCTTGTGTTCTAGTCTTGAGTTGTTACGTGATGTTATTGATTTTCTAACCAGAGGACTCCCTTTAATGTTTCTTGTAATTTTAGTTTTGTTTTTACAAATTCCCTTAACTTCTGTTTGTATGGAAATGTGCTAATTTTGCTATCATATTTGAGAGACAGTTTTTCTGGATATATACTTTTTGGCTGGCAATTTTATTTCTTTGGGAAAGGGTCTTTTTGATTCTGCGTGGTAGGTTTGATTCTTGCACTTAATTTTTGTAGATCCAGTGCTGCTTTCCCTTGATTCCGAAGGCTTGCACAGACTCTACGCTACTCTGTTTTTCCTGGTTTGGAAACGTGTCCTGAGCGCTACTGCTTGCCTCAGCCCAGGCACGCCAGCCAATCCAGGTTGCGTGATGCCAGCCAGATCAGGTCTGGGAAATCCTTGCTGCTTCTGAACTGTCTCTCTCTTCCCCTGCTGCTAAGTCTGACTCCTCAACTTAGTCTTTGACGTTCCAAGCTCCTAGATTGTCATATATAATCAATTCACTGGTTTTTTTGGGTTTTTATTTTAAGAGGGCTCATAGGAAGCGTCTGACTACTCCACTGTCTTGGCCCCGCCTCCAATAGTTTTTCTTATAACAAAGAGAAAAGGAAAACATTTTCCTGTTCTTCTGTATCCACACTTCCAATATTGTATTTCAAGTTCTGCTTGTCTTAGTCTCCTAATGCTGCTATAACAAAATACCACATAGTGGATGGCTTTAAAGAACTGAAATTTGTTTTCTCACAGTTCTGGAGACTAGAAGTCCAAATTCATAGTCTTGGCAGGACCATTCTCTCTTCCCTCTCTCTCTCTCTCTGTGCTCAGGGAAGATCCTTTCTTTTCCCCTTCAGTTTCTGGTATTTCTTGGAATTCTTCAGTGTCTTCCCTCTGTGTGACTTTGTTTCCATGTCTTTTCTCGAAACCTTTTTATAAAAGGTTTTATAAAGCATCACCCAGAAGGGATAAGGATTAGGGCCGATTCTACTCTAGTATGTCCTCATTTAACCTAACTGAAAACAAAAGAAAAACCCTATTTTAAAGCAAGGTCACATTGACAGTTACAGAGATAGGAACTCAGTATCTTTTTGGGGACACATTCAATCCCTATACCTTTTCCTACAAGTTTATTTTATACCACATATCTTTCTTTTTATGGATCCTGCTATCATCAACACTGTAAATCTTGATCAGAAATTAATGATGAAGGTAAAGAAATTTTAAGAATATCCATGAAATATAATTTGAGTATTTTTACTTGATAATTACTACTTTGCAATAAGAACAATTGCAAGTTAGCTTCTGTTTGAGCGAATAAGATATATGAGATGCCACATATATGTAAAAGAAATAACTTGGGCGAAATGTTAATTTTACAAAGATTCCCACCAGGAAAAAAAAAAAACCTGAACCTGTGGTCACTGAATTGATTCTGACTCATAGCAACCCTGTAGGACAGAGAAGAACTGCCCCACAGGGTTTCCAAGGAGCAGCTGGGGGATTCGAACTGCCAACCTTTTGGTAGCAGCTGACCTCTTATCCACTGCAACACCAGGGAGCCAACATTTTCAGGCATGAAAGAATATAGACAATCTACTTTCCATACATTCTTTCTGAGTAACTATTTGAATGTGTACTCCATCACAGTGAGGGAGTAAATCAAGAAAGAACAAGAGAGAGGACTCAGGAAACAATAAGAAAATCCCAGGACAACACTGATAACTAATTAGGACAACTGCTGTGTAGCCAGCCTAGTTCAGTCAGACCATACTGGTACCAGAGGAGAGATTCCCAAGCAGAAGGCCTCTGGAGCAAAAGAAGATCTTGTACAATAGATGCTGTTATTGGAGATTTGACAAAAGATTGAGGACATAATAGAGATAGAAGGGGATGTAAAAAATAAAAAAAGACAAGTAGAAAATAGGGAGATGGGGGCTGGTCATGTAAGAAAGCCATGCTCCAACCATGAGAACAAACATTTGCATTAGAAAAGGAAGGTAATGCATTTGAAGAAGAAAAATGGAATTGATTCCAAATCAATTAAATAAATAAAAGCTAGGAGACAGGATACCTGAGAAAGCCTTATTTATCAAAATTTCTTCTTATAACAAAGAAGAGCAAATGTAGTCAGAAACAAAGTCAAAAAGTTTAACCCACTGGGAAGCATAGTGTCAGTATGAAGCAATTAAAGTATTTGAAGGAATGTTTTAAAAAGTAGATTCCAGCCAAGAATAATATATCCGGCAAAACTTTCGTTCAAATTTGATGGTGAAATTAGGTCATTTCCAGATAAACAGAAACTAAGGAAATATGTAAAAGTCAAACCAAATTTACAAGAATTATTAAAGGGAGGTCTT
>NW_004444104.1:670041-682819 GCF_000243295.1 Trichechus manatus latirostris
TGTTAAATGAGAAACTATTTTGTTCTGTAAGCCTTCATCTAAAGTGAGAATAGTAGCACAATTGGAAGAGCGTAGTCGATGTCACTGAACTGTGCATGCAGAAATTTTTGAAATGGTGTATCTTTGGCTATGTATATTTTCACCAAAAAAAAAAAGGTTGAGAAGGGAGAGGGTTGATATGTTGTGGGGTTGTTAACCAATGTCATAAAGCAATATGTGTACTACTGTTTCATGAGAAACTATTGGTTCTGTAAGCCTTCACCTGAAGTACAATAAAATAAAATAAAAAATAAAAAAAAAGTAGATTCCATTTGAAATTGATAGTGGAATAGTGGAAGCATTAGTCAGCACAGGGATTATAAATTCAGTATTTGTCTCTGAAAGGAACCATATTTACGTGTTGTTGTTGTTGGGTGCCATCAAGTCAGTTCTGACTCATAGAGACCCCTGTGCAACAGAATGAAACACTGCCCAGTCCTGTGCCATGCTCAGAATCATTGCTATGCTTGAGCCCATTGTTGCAGTCACTGTGTGAATCCAACTTGTTGAGGTTCTTTCTCTTTTTCACTGACCCTCTACTTTACCATGCATGATGTCCTCCTCCAGGAAGTGGTCCCTCCTGAAAACACGGCCAAAGTATGTGAGACGAAGTATTGCCGTCCTCACTTCTAATGAGCATTCTGGCTGTCCTTCCTCCCAGACAGATTTGTTCGTTCTTCTGGCATGCCATGGTATATTAAATATTCTTTGCCAACGCCATAATTCAAAGGCATCAATTCTTCTTTGGTCTTTCTTATTCATTGTCCAGCTTTCACATGCATATAAGGCAGTTGAAAACACCATGGCGTGGATCAGGTGCACCTTATTCCTTAAAGTGACATCTTTGCTTTTTAACACTTTAGAGAGGTCCTTCGTAACAGATTTGCCTAATGCAATGCATCATGGGATTTCGTGACTGATGCTTCCATGAGTGTTGATTGTGAATCCAAGTAAATAGAAATCCTTTACAACCTCAATCTTTTCTCTGTGTATCAGGATGTTGCTTATTGGTCCAGTTGGGGGGATTTTTGTTTCCTTTATGTTGAGGTATAATCCATAGTGAAGGCTGTAGTCTTTGATCTTCATCAATAAGTGTTTCAAGTCCTCTTCACTGTCAGCAGGCAAGGTTGTGTCATCTGCATATTGCAGGTTATTAATGAGTCTTCCTTCAATCCTGATGCCACATTTTTCTTCATATAGTCCAGCTTCTTGGATTACTTGCTCCGCATATGGATTAAACAAGTATGGTAAAAGGATACAACTCTGATGCACACGTTTCTTAACTTTAAATCCCACCATATCGCCTTGTTCTGTTCGAAGGACTGCTTCTTGGTCTAAGTACAGGTCCCTCATGAGCACAATTAAGTGTCCTAGAATTCCCATTCTTCACAATGGTGTCCATAATTTGTTATGATCCACACAGTCCAATGCCTTTGCATAGTCAGTATAACACAGGTAAATGTGTTTCTGGTATTCTCTGCTTTTAGCCAAGTTCCATCTGCCATCAGCAGTGACATCCCTGGTTCCATGTCCTCTTCTGAATCCAGTTTGAATTTCTGGCAGTTCCCTGTCTATGTACTGCTGCAACAACTTTTGAATGATCTTCAGCACAGTTTTACTTGCATGTGATATTAATGATGATGTTCAGTATTTACACAGATAGTTGTAAAAACGTGAACACTGTTTACTGCATTTTAATTTTTTTTAAATCAACCTAGTCAAATCAAATAAAGTGTTACTATAGCTTGAAAATGGAGTGCAGATATTATCAGGTTTGACAATGTAGAAATAAAGGTATAACTGATTTTGGAGGTTGAAGTGGAGGAGTTGTGGGCATAGGTGGGAAATGGAAAATTGGAGTGCTAATGTCCTCAATTTGCAAGGCAGAAGGTTCGATTATGAAAGGAGAAATGACGGTTTAAAGTAGAATGTCTGAAGTTGCAGAGGTGACCACTGCAAGAATTGTAACTAATAAGACTACTTTGGAGAAAGAAGATGGTGGCTGCTGGGTAATAACATACATAAACTAAACCTATAGATTATGTCTAATGTTAATATATCAAGTTACAGCAATATAAGTTTATCTAAAAGCATAGAGGTAAATTTTAGAAGGAAGATCTAAAAATGCCTGAAGTAGTTACCCCTGACAAGTGGAGGTGGGGATGGATAGAGTAGGGAGAAGCAGGGTACAGTGGTGTCTTATTGTAAGTCTTTTTGATGTATTTTATTCTTTAACGTGTGCGAAGTCTGCTTTGACAGTTATTCTTAATGCCTTTTATATGATTCTAACGGGCACATACCACACCTCCATTCCCTGCTCTGACTGAGAATCACTGCACAAGAAGTCTATAAAGTATAGATTTACAAATGTCTTTTCCCTGTAAAATAAAGTATTATAACCCAATTTACTGATTACCAGTGGATAATCCATGGCACTTTAACGATTTCAGGTACTATTTCATTTACACTTTTGAAATTTAAAATAGTTTTTGTTTTCTTTTAGTCTTCTAATCCAATGATTCCTATTTATCTTGTGTTTTTTTCCTGTCTTCCCTGACAACGTTGAATTGGTCTAATTTTAGTCCTTCATACTAAGCACTGACTCCTAAACTTGCCAAAAGTACTGTGAAAACCATAAAATCTTTACTTTTAACAATCTAGTAATCAGTCTGATTTTAAATAATAAAGCAACTCTAAGGAATATAATTATCTTTGTTAAAATATGTAAACTTGGTTTATCCCTATCTAAAAGCAAAGAATTTCAGTGAGAATCATGTGGTTAATTACAATCCAGATGAAAACTCTTTGTTTTCCATTGTGTACATAATCATTTGATCCCTTCATTTTGCTTATGTGAAAGGTCTATAGCCAAGTATTTTGAAGAATTGTAATTTTAATTGAAGGGCAAATAATTGACATGGTATTCTTAAAACCTTTAGAGTTTTCTATTTACAGAATCATTTAGTTTGATTTCACATTTAATTTGCCCTGAAGACCATACTTTTATTACTGCTATACTGGCCTCTTCTGGATAACTCTTATATTGTCATCCTGATCATGATAGCTCTATTTTTTTGAAGGTTATGTACACTCTGAAATCAATATTGTAAAAACCACTGGTAATTTCAGTGCAGTTATTTGAAGTTCAAAACATTGATTGAGGACTTGCTGAGCACTGAGCAAGGAGCTCATAGTCTGTAGAGAGGACAGGCATATAAGCAAATACTTATAAATACAAATAATTATAATAAGTCTAAAAATATATATAGAAAGCTGTGACATGTGACCACATTTTTAAAAGTTAAGTAATAGTTTGCCAGCAGAAAAAGATGGAATCCCTTGTCACAGATACAGCAAGACACCTAATGGCATTGTGATTTTGTAGTGCTTTATGGAACATAATGGACAACGGGCAAGAAAAATGGACAGGACCCAACTGTAGAGGGCTGTGTGTGCGAAGTCCAGACTGTATCATTTCCTGAAGGCTCACTGGAGAGTTTTAAACGGGAGTGACATGGGCTGAATGACCTATTATCAGCATTTCTCTGGCCATGTTGGGGAGTGTAAGTTGGAGAGCAGCGGAGTCTAGAGAGAGAGAATCAGGTACAAAGCCACAGCAATAATTCAGGCCAGAGGTGAAGAATACCAACAATTGGTCAAGGACATGAAGATGGAGAGGGCAGGGCAGGGCAAGAGTTGCTTGGGAGGGAAGCGTCAGAATTTAGTGATTGGTTAGTGGGGACAGTGGTGATTCAGTGGTAGAATTCTCCCCTTCCAAGCAGGAGATGAGTTCGGTTTCCAGCCAGTGCACCTTATGCGTAGCCACCACATGTCAGTGGAAGCTTACATGTTGCTATGATGCTAAACAGGTTTCAGTGGAGCTTACAGACTAAGGCAGACTAGGGAGAAAGGCCTGCTGATCTACTTCCAAAAATCAGCCAATGAAAATCTTATGGATCAGATGGTCTGATCATGTTGTATATGGGGTCCACATGAGTCAGAAACCATCTTAATGACAGCAAACAACAAAAAAACGGGATGGTTAGTGAAGGAGAGGGCAATTGAGGAAGATTCTCAAGTACTTCTTTCCTAGCATTTTGGTGAATGGAGTCATAAACAAAGAAAGGAAGGACAAGCAACAGAGTAGGTTTGGGGAGAAGATGAGTTTAGTTTTGGAGAAGAGTTTGAGGCGTGTTTGGGGGGATTTAGTCACAGAGGAGTCATGGCTTCAATAAGTGTATAAAGTCATGGGAACAATTAAAATGTGACTATCATATATTCATCAACTTCAGCTGGGCCCTGAACACTGGCTAACATATTTCCATGGTAAATTTACTCCCCAAATCTTCACAATAGCTACTTTCAACTTCTCTATGTTTTCAGAGTTTGAACTATCTCATCTTCTGTCACTACATTATGACTTAGCAGATAACATTACCAAGTACTTCATGTCAAAAATAAAAGCTATTTGTCAAAATATGACCATCAGGAAAAAAAAAAACCAAACCCATTGCCGTCAAGCTGGTTCTGATTCATAGCAACCCTATAGGACAGAGTAGAACTGTCCCATAGGGTATCCAAGGTGTGGCTGGTGGATTCTAACTGCTGACCTTTATTGTTTAGCAGCTGAGCTCTTAACCACTGCATCACCAGGGCTTCAAAAAATACTACTATAGCCCATCCATAAATTCCCTATCTCCACTAGTTCTGAAGGTAATCTCCCCAACCCAAACTCTTAGCAAGAAACAGGATCATCTGCCCTAGCCCAAAGCAAGAGTTGAATGAGAGGAAACAAAGAGAAGGAGGAAAGAAGTGATTACTGAAGTAGCGAAGAATGAGGACAGAGGAGAAAATTAGGATGAATCCTAGAAAGGAGCCTATAGATATGGAGGACCATACTTCAGAACACATTTGTAGTAGAGCACTCAAGTGTCAAATGGGTATATTACCAAGGTACTTTCAAAGTCACTTCCATTAATGCCACTGCTAGCAGCTTTGACCATGTTATATTAGGTGAGTGTTAGACTGTTTTTTAAGGCCTTTTGTTGCTTTAAAATGTATGCCTCCTACTATAAACAAACTAGACCTTACTGACATATATAGAACACTCTACCCAACAATAGCACAATACACTTTCTTCTCCCATTTATGTGGATCATTCTCTAGGCTTAACCATATGTTAGTCCACAAAACAAATCTCAATAACTTTGGGTGATTCATACAAAGTATCTTCTCCAGACACGTGAAACAAATCTGTGAATCAATAACAGAAGGAAAACTGGAAATTCAGAAATATGTAGAAATTAAACAACTCACTCTTAAACAACCAGTGAGTCAAAGAAGGAATCACAAGGAAAATTAGAAAATACTTAGAAATGAATCAACACGAAGACACAACATACCAAAACTTACAGGATTCAGCAAAGGCACTGCTCAGAAGGAAATATATAGCAGTAAATGCCTACGTTAAAAAGGAAGAAATATCTCAAATCAATGACCTAATGTTACACCTTGAGGAACTAGGAAAAAAAAAAAAGAGAGAGAAAAGGAAGTCTAGAACTAAGACTAGAACAGAAGGAAGGAAAGAAAAAAGATTTGAGAGCATATAAATGAAATAGAGAATAGAAAAACAATACAAAGAATCGAAGAACCCAAAAGTTGGTTTGTTGAAAAGATCCACAAAGTTGACAAATCTTTAGCTAGAGTGGTAAAGAAAAAATAGAAAAGACACCAATGAATAAAATCAGAAATGAAAATTGGGAAAGTATTACCAATCTTACAGAAATGAATAGGCTTAAAAGAGAACACTATGAACCGTTGTACCCCAAGAGAAGAATGAAATGGACAAATTCCCAGACACAAAAATTACCAAAACTTACTCAAGAAGAAATAGAAATCTGAACAGACCCATAATAAGTAAAGAGAGTGAATCAGTAATCCAAAACCTCCAAATAAAGAAAGATCCAGGATCAGATGGTTTCACTGGAGAATTCTACCAAATATTTAAAGAAGAATTAACACCACTGCTTCACAAACTCTTTCAAAAAATAGAGGAGGGAACACTACATAACTCATTATAAATGAGGCCAGCATTACCTGACACCAAAGCCAGATAAAGACATCACAAAAAAAAAAAGGAAAGGAAATTCTGAAGCTTGAGGGAGAATTTGTTCCATGGTTCTCTCTTAGCTTCTGGTAGCTCCAGGTGTTCTTTGGCTTGTAGCTGCAGTGTCATATAGCATCCTGCCTCTATCTCCCTATCTCTGTGTATTTTTTCCTTTTTAATAAGGATATTGCCCATCCTACTCCAGTATGACCTCATGTCAAACTAATTGATAGCATCTTCAAAGACCCTATTTTCAAACAGGGTCACATTCACAGGTACAAGGATTAGGACTTCAGCATATCTTTTTGGAGGGACACAAGTAAGTTCATAACAGATGGCTATAATAATTAAAACAAAACAAAAAAAGAAAATAAAAAGGGCTGCCAAGGATGTGGAAAAAGTGGAATCCTTGTACATTGATGTTAGGAGTGTAAAATGATGCTGTCACTGTGAAAAACAGTTGGCAGTTCCTCAAAAAGTTAAACATAGAATTATCACATGACTCAGCAATTCCACTCCTAAGTATATACTCAAAAAATTGAAAATATGTACTTAAACAAATACATGTACATGTATGTTCATAGCAACATTATTCACAATAGCCAAAAGGGGGAAACAGCCCAAATGTCTATCAAGAGATGAATGAATAAACAAAATGTCACTAGTATTCAGTCATAAAGGTGCATGAAGTCCTGATACATACTACAATGTGGATGAACCTCCAAAAAAAATATTGTGCCACACGAAGGAAGCCAGACATAGAAGGGCACATACTGTATGATTTCATTTATTTGAAGTATCCAGAATACATAAATCTGTAGAGACAAAATGCAGATTGTTGGTTGCCAGAGACTTAGTGGCTCAGGAGGATGGGGAGAAAGTGCTTAATGGGTAAGGGGTTTTACTTTGGAGTGATGAAAATGTTTTAAAACTAGATAGAAGGGATGTTTGTACAATATTGTGAATTTACTAAATACCACTAAACTGTTAACTTTAAAATGCTTAATTTTATGTGATTTAAATTTCACCTCAATAAAATTGTTTGCATGTTACTATTTTGTTGAAAAGATACCAGGTGTGTATATGTGAGTTACAGACTTAAGTTAGACCTGTATTAAAAGCCTTGAGGGTTTTAATAATTAAACTTGCCAATAAAATCAAAGGATTATTTCTCTAAATCATCCTTCTGTAGTACCAAAAATGTTGTTAGTAAGAACATCTGTAATGTGAATGGAGAAGGAACACATAACCTGACGAATATTTTTACGAAGCAGTCCTCGAAACATCAAAAAGTTCATTGCTTCAAAACCATTTTACTGATTTATGGAAAACTCCCTCAGCATGTAACCTTTGTATGTGTGACTTTTCAGCTGGGATTTCGAGTTAGGAGTTTCAAATTTTGTTATATATATTAGATATCTTTGTTAAGAATTTTAGTGGATAGGGTCACTGTGAGTTGGGATCGACTTGATGGCAGTGGGTTTTTTTTTGTTTTTTTTTTTTAATAATTTGATGTCTAACTGAATTGCCATGAAAGGAGAAACAGTTATGTACACAGAACTCACAAAAGATTTTTATATGTCTACTAAGTGTATGGTTAGTTGAGACTGTATCAGCCTTTAATTTAAGGCCTGCAGCTGTTGGTGTGGCAGAAGTGTCAAATTTCAACAGAAGTTTTGAGAATGAACAGAAAAGTCTCCCAAGGAAAAAAATAAAGATTAAGCATATGGGTTATCACTGCATTACTTTTCATAATCAATGTTTAGTGCTAAAATACAAATTTCAAATGTATAATTTAGCCAGTTTTTAATTCATGCCCCAAACCAGGCTATGTAAAAATAATGCAAAATAAAAGATTAAGATTATTCACAATTTTGATATTTTTCTATTTTCTTTGAACCCTATAAAATAAAATTTGCATTTTTACATCGTTTTTAAATAAGAAATATAAGACCACATTGTTACATTCACATAACTTGTTAAAGATAATATAAATAATAGTTTATTAGAAAAGAACTGTCATAATTTTAACATGAGTGTTTATCTTCTGTTTATTATCATGATCATCATTTAATATTTTATCCTCAAATGCTAAAGTTTTTCATTAAAAAAAGGATCAAGGAAAGTGACTTTTTTATTATGGTAAAAATATATATAACAGTATTTGCCAATTTATGGCAAATATTTTTTACATATACAATTCAGTAACCTTGGTTACATTAATCATGTTGTACAACCATTGACTGTATCCCTTGCCAAATTTATGTGATAATATGAAGTTTACTTGGATAAGAATAGTAGTATACATTTAATACTAATAAACTCTTAGGATCCAAATGTTGCATGTTAACTTGAAGCTATTTTTCATGAGATGTTGTTGACATTAGATTTTACTACAAAGTAGTCTGCAGGAGCGTTTGAGGTAAAGTTATTTTAGAAAGTTATATGACTATCATGATTCAGGGTTTAGATATTAGGTTTACAAGACTGCTTTTTCTTTCTTTCTTCCTTTCTTTGGCACAGAGCTGTGTCCTGAAATTGATGCCGAACAATTTTAAGTGTGGTGTGAGCTGTTTATGTCACCAAGTAAAATTAGATAGGCCTGTTGCTAATACCAAGGGATGAAACGTTAGACAAGGCCAAAAACATGAGTCTTTTTTCTTAGTCACAGTTGGTGAAGCCTAGAATAGCTTTCACTCTCGTTCGGAAAGTAATGGGAAAGTTTGAAGTAAACATTCACTCTTTGATAGAGATCAGGCTGGGTTAATTCACCAGGGTGCTTTTTCATACATCTAAGGTAAGTAATCCATTTTAACTTGGATTTTCTATAATTACTTGACAGTGTACACCATAAAAATCAAATAGTTATAAGGTGTCTTTATTTATTTTCCTTTGTAGGTGATGTAATTGTTGATAAATTGAATAAATTACATTAATGATCTCTAAATACTTATATTTTAATTATCAACAAAATTAGCTTCTCATTTTAATGATATTAACTTATTCTGGGTACTAATATGCTATGTATTTTTAGCATAGCCATCTATTTCTAATATTTTCAGTCTGTCAAATGCCATGATAGCATTTCTACATTAATAGGCATTAAATTGTATACTGTAATTAATCTAGTTAAAGTATGATCTTTAGGATCACAGACTTCTAATTTTACTCTTTTTTATGGTAGAGTTACATTTGCTTTATAGTTTATCAATAGCTTTGTGAGACATTAAGAAACGGATTAAAATTAATGCAAATAAAAGAGTAGTTTTATAAATTAGCAATTAGCAAGAGGACAGAAAACAAGAGCAAAATATAGAGCTCAGCTTCCCAACTATTTTTGGAGTGAAAAGGGGAAGATAATTTTTCTCCTAAAATCTGGAGAAAGTAAAGTGTTGCTCAAAATGCATATTAAAAATAAATACAATAAAAGGTAAAAATGTGTTAAGCTTTGGCCTGCTAAGGCTGTCAGTTCTTCCTTTGTGTTTAAGTTGATACGTGGCAATTGGAAAACATAAGTTTATAGGGAGGCATAAGAAAGATAATAAGGGAAAATATAACTCAACTGGTTTAAAAATTGTTGCCAGCAGGATGGAGTAACTCTGTAGTAGAAAATGAACTACAAAACATGTTTTATTTTTTGCTTATTTTCCTGGAAATATTTTGTAGAGATGGGTACAAAGAGGCACACTTATGGAATTTCAAAATGAATGGTTCAAGTTGGTGTTAGTTTTATGCATCCTAGATTTTATTTAAAATTTTCTTTCAAAGCCAAATGAAAAATAATACTTCAATATATTTAAATATTTAATCCAAAGACTAAAAAATTCCAGGTTTTCAAAAGAGGCCATGATAAGCTTGCAGTTAAAATGCTGAAAATAAAATTGTTTCATATTGTCCTTTAAAATATATATTTTTCTAACCATTATACTAAATTGTTATTAAATCAAATATGAAATTTAAAAAATAATTGTAAGTTATGAATGGGTGCCCATTTCGGGCAATTCTGTGCATTTTGCCCTCCCTCAGTTCCCTATTCTGCCTGGCTCATCAGAACCCCCTGCTGTTTTCAATTAAGCCCAGCCCTGCCAAGACCACCATTGCTATGGTTTCTTAGTGGGAAGGGAAAAAAACTGCAGCGTCCTGGACATGACTTTCCCATTCCTTCACCGCTACCCTCTGTCCTCAAGACATGTTTCTTTCTATCCTCTCTCCTCCTTGGTCCTCAGCCCAGTCAGCCTCTTTATGGCTTTTTTCTTCTCGGTGCCTACTGCATGGCCGGATATTTCTGTGATGTTCTCCTGAGTATTGTAGAATTCATCACC
The DNA here is from genome assembly GCF_000243295.1 of Trichechus manatus latirostris. Lineage (NCBI taxonomy): Eukaryota > Metazoa > Chordata > Mammalia > Sirenia > Trichechidae > Trichechus > Trichechus manatus. The sequence goes on from NW_004444104.1 coordinate 680,509, forward strand.
CACTATATTTGCCATTTCAGTCTCCAACTTCATGTTTAATTTTATATGTTACTATGCTTTAGATACTTATATGGGGAAATTTGATAGAGAAGTATTTAGTAATTTGCGGGTTTGCAAAGGCCTTAAGACATCTCTCAAAATCCTTCAAAATGCTGAAGTGTCCTCTACTTCAGTATTACTGGTGTGTAGTGTACTACTGATGGAAAATAGCTGGGGATTTAAGGAGGGGCCTCTTATGCCCAGATGAATTTGTGCTTTATCCTAACACAGTAGGGGACTATCTGAGCATTTAAAACTGAAGAGTAGCACGATGTTATTTATTCTTTGCAAGTATCACTCTGGTTGCCATAGGACATGGATTAGGGGCAGTGGAGGAGGGAGGGAGGAAGAGTTGTAAAACAGTCATAAGATGGCCTTAACCGAGGACTTGGAAACGGAAGTGAAGGTAGAAGCAGCAGGAGGAAGTCTTTGCCTCTGGGATATGAAGAAGAAGAAGAGAGATGTCGGGGAGGTTCTGTAGGCTTTTCATTTGAGTAGGAGATAGGGGACCCAGGAGAAAGGTGCCTTAAAGCCTAACTTCACCTTTGTGACTATTTTAACTGTTTTTTTTTTTTTTTAAATTATCGAGTAGTTTTACTTTTGAAATATCTTTGAAAGTAAAACATCAATGAAGAGACAATGATTAAAAGTTTAGGCTGTGGAGTCAAACTGCCACCTCCTAGTTGTATGACCTTGTAGGAATTACTTATTTTCTCTATGCGTCATGTTCTTATTTGCAAAAATGGGGGTAATCATAGTATCTGTCTTGTAAGGTTATAATGTGAACCAGATTAAAACTACTTAAAATTAAACCGCTTAGAAATGTTCCTACTTATAGTAGCTGTAATCATTATCACCATCAGTAAAAAGAAAACACATAGCCTCTTATTCCTGATCCCCTCTGGAGGAAGGTAAGGGAAGCACCTCAGGAAGATGCCTTGTAATGATCAGGATCTCCAACCTGCTTCTCTTCAATCCCCCAGCAAGGCACCACAAACCATTGGTAGGCAGGAGATTCTAGGCCGAGGCTATTTCTGCTCTAGCAGAGAATGTTCCCCGCATGCAGGGAGGACTGCCTAGGAGGAACATGTGCATTCCAGGATGCAAATAGAAAGCCCGCCCTGAAATTCTCAGCAACTGACTGAGCCCTAATGGTGCCTTATGTAGTTATGAAGGGAAGAAGTCAAATGACTTTTTAGGTTTCCCATGAAAATTTTCCTTTCATAAAACATTTTTGATCTGAATAAGAACTTTTACATAAATTACTCTAAAATTTAATCCCAGTGAAACATAGAAGTGGACTATCCTCATACCGGAATGCATTTGAATGTGTATTTTTACCAACGTTTGGCAATCATTTTTCAATCACCACATTCCACAACTAAAGAGAAGGTGATAATAAGGGTAGAAGTGTATCATGCACTGAAGCCTTTTTAATGAACTGTCCAAGGCAGTTGGAAAATGGCATATACACCACGTTTGAGGAGCTCTCATTCTGTTTACCTCAAGAATTTCTTTTCACTTTAAATATTTCGTTTAGAGTCTTGCAGCTAAAGAGAAGCTCAGCTTAGTTGATAAATTTAAATAACTTTCTCTTAAGAATGTGTCCTATTTTTGTGTGGGTATTTTTCAGTTAGAATTTAATTATTTTTTTAGAGACTATGCAACTTGAGGTTTGGGGAGGGTTATAGTTGGTTCAGGGAGCCCTGCTGGCACAGTGGCTAAGGGCCCAGCTGCTGACAAAAGGTCGGTCCTTGATTTGAACCCACCTGCCGCTCTGTGGGAGAATGACATGACAGTCTGTTTCCCTAAAGATTATAGTCTTGGAAACCCTGTGGGGCAGTTCTGCCCTGCCCTATAGGGTCACTGTGAATCAGAATCGACTTGACAGCAACAAGCTTGATTGGTTTGGGTATAGTTGGTGTGCCTGAAAATTCCAGCTTTAGTATAAAAACCAAAAGATAATAAAATAGATGCCAAGCTACTTTAGTCTCTGGTTGAAAACATCTTTCATGTGTAATTTGCATTTAGGAATATTCTGAACTCTTTTCTTTTTTTTTTTTATATTGTACTTCAGATGAAGGCTTACAGAACAAATAGTTTCTCATAAAACAGTAGTACACATGTTTTATGACATTGGTTAACAACCCCACAACATATCAACCCTCTAGCTTCTCAGCCTTTTTTTTTTTGGTGAAAATACATATAGCCAAAGATACACCATTTCAAAAATTTCTACATGCACAGTTCAGTGACATTGACTACGCTCTTC